>NC_080632.1:82157979-82457979 GCF_027887145.1 Ammospiza caudacuta | reverse complement strand
AGTGACAATGATTTCCTTGGAACACCAGTCCAGCTCCCCACTTCTAGTTTAGGGTAGAGATCACCTTCATTTAACAAAACCATGGTGAGATTCAAGAATTCACATCCCAAGACTAATTCTATATAAATAGTATCTTTATACTGATAGATCCGTAATATCACTATCTATTAGTCATATAGTCTCTTAATCTGTATTTAATCAACATGCATGCCAATTTACCATACCTTTTTCTCTTTGCAACCCTGCTTGCCTCACAAATTGCTGCAAAATGCTCACAAACCAAACTGATTGGTGATTACTGCCTAATTTTCACCAGCATAACATGCAGAAGAATCCCAATTGAATCCAGTGCAGCTTTCAAGACATCAGTTTTATATTCCATAACATATAAATCCTTATTAATAAAACACCCAAACAACCCAAACTCAAAACCCACCAATAAAAGCAGAAATTCAGACACAACAAAACCCACACAAATTAAACCAAATCCAAAACCCACCAATAAAAAGACAACTTCATCAGCAAAAAACCAACCAACCAACTAACCAAGCAACCAAGCAACCAAGCAACCAAAAATAAACAAACAAAAAAACCCCAGAGATAAACAAAGAAAAACGTGAAGGAAAAAAAAAAAAACACAAAAAGAAAAAAAAAAAACACAAAAAGGAAAACAAAAACAAAACCACCAAGCAAACAAACAAAAAAGGTGGGAAAACAAAATCAACACCTTTCCATGCTTTCACACATATACATACACACACACTGTTGAATTTTCAAAATTATTGGCTACAACTGTACCTGCTGCAAAGATATCAGTCTAGGTTTGGGGGGGGGCGGTTCACTGCAATTTTCAGCATTTTGTGGTCTTCATTTTTTATTAATTTTTTTATTATTCACAACCATCCAGAGACATCACTTCAGTTCAGCTCTAAAGTGCATTGTACTTTTAGTTGCCCTGAAGAAGCTGCATTTTATCCAGAGGAGGGCTGTTTATATCTTGACTTTTAAAACAGAAAATCGACAAGGTGAGGAACAGAGTGATCATCCCATGGGCAATGTGGGATGGAGAAAGTTTTTCTGCTTTTATCCACCATATTCTCATATGCCCTGGTAAGTCTGAGACAAGGAGGTTAACATGCACCAGCTCGTCTCTTTTCTATCATTAACTATTTTTAATTAAACACTGATAGGACTGTGAAAACCAGCCATCAGAAATTTGGAGGGTCTGTTTCCAAGAGAGAAAAGCAACTTCAGCTCCTGCTCAGGAATTTAATTACCAAGAAAGAAGAGAAAACAAAGGCAAAGGAATTGGTAAGAAACTTTCTGCTATGCAATCTGTACACAAGCCTTGTTTGAAAAGAGAATGAAATTTTCCTTTCCCAACCTGTGGAGATATTTTTCTTTAGGAAGAATAACAACAGCAGAAGGTGCTAGTGTGGTGGTCCAGGTTCATATTCTCCTTTAAATATATATTAATTACTTCAGGACAAATGTTCCAATATCCAAATCCAGCTTGAAACTTTCATTCATCAAATCTTTCTCCAATTGTTCCTTTCCCTAAGGAAAATATAACATCTTCCCCTGGATAGTGCTGTGCTGGAAGCTCTCCATTATTCTACTTTGGTTGATTGTCTGCTTGTCATTGGAAGGAAGAAAAAAAAAAAAGAAAAAAAAGTAAGAAGAAAATTAAAGTGGGCTCTTTAAGCAAGAACACTCATTTTGTACATAGCCTTTGGCACCAGCAGGCTTTATTTGCACAGAACATGAATATTTTGAAGGCAGGTACAGAGAAGAAAGACATATTCTTGATTCCTTTTCCAGTACACTGTGGCTGCTGAAGATGCAGCCTTTTTGTGATAGGACTAGGGGCAGTCACTTTCAAGAAAATTTATTCCCCGGAGGCTCATTTATGCTGGATAATTATGCTTGCAGTTATTTTAAGATAAAGTTCATCATGGAATGCTATCGTCTTGTAAATCTACAGTGACACCTTCATTATCTCAAACCGCACGAAGACATTTGGAAGATATTCACAGTCCCCAATGGGGATTTAGTGTAGGACTGTCAATAAAAATGCCTAATTTCCATCTATGCTTTTTGGAAATTTTGTCCACCTGGATTGCAGATTTGTTATTAAAAAAAAAGAAAAGAAAGAAAAATATGCAGGAATATGAAGAAGAAAATAATGGAAACAATGTCTTTGGTCTCTGCAATTACAGAGTTTGTCCTTTTCAGGTTGGAGAAAACATGGTGAGCTGTTACGTTTATAATTAAGTAATCAGTAAATGTGTAACTCATTTATAATATCCCAGTTGTGCTGTACTTGTTAATTGTTAAACATGAGAACAGCAACAGCTACTTTAAGGTTTTAACATTCAGTTTGAAAATTTGGAGTATGGGACCAGACATTCTAAATGACCTTGAAAAAGTAACTTAATCTTCTGTGCCTCCACTTCCATCCTGCTAAGTGAAGGGGATAACTAACAAGAGGAAGGAATTATGAGGATAAATTTGTGGAGGCATATGAACTGTGGAGAGACTGGGGCACTGAGGACTTCATGGAGAGAAATTAAAATACTCCAATGTCACAGGTACAGTTAATTGAAGTTTCGACAGCACAGGGAGGAAAACCTAATGACTGTCACATCTTTCAGACCACGCTGAGACTTTTTATTCAGTCTGCAGACATTTGTTTTGGTTTGGTTTTGCTTAGAGATAGTTTGGCTACATTTTAGAGATCTACTTTTGCTTTGATAAAAGTAGAATCTCTTTCTGGTTACAAAGCTAAGTAAATCATGACATCATGAAAAGATATTTCCATTGTGTGACGTTTCCTTGTTAAGATGTGTGACAGGCACAGGTTGCCCAGGAAAGCTGTGCACATCCCATCCTTGGAAATGTTCAAGGCCATGTCCAATTGGGCTTGGAACAGCCTGGGAGGTGTCACTGCCCATGGAGGAAGGGTTGGAACTAGATGATCTTTTCCAATCCAAAGGTCTTTTCCTATCCAAACCCTTCTATCATTCCAGGATCTGTAAGATATGGCATTACTGTTCTTGGGGTTTGATAGGCATTGTTGCAGTTGTGGTTTTTCAGCAGCCAAACTCACTCATATCTGAGGTCTCAATGTGTTTTATGAACAGCCATGAGATATATGAACACTCAAGTAAATAGCAAACCACTCTCCTCCTGTCCCCAAAAAATACTGGAAATAGTATATTTTAAAAAATATATTTTGGATCATTCCAGTTGATAAAAATACCGCAGTAAGAACCTTTCTCAGGATATCTCAGCATTTTCTTTTCTGTCCTGACTAGAACAAGTGATGCAGTAAAAAACACCCTTGAAGATGTTCATTCAAAATTAGGTACTTCATAACACAAACAGGGTCCATGGAGAAGTGATGTTCTTTGTATACTTCCTGCCCATATGCAAGTAAAAATTGCCTTGGAAATTACTGACTTTACTAATGCTTTCATTGAGTGTTTTACATGACTGCCACTCGCACTGAGAGGTCACCAAGGCAGCCAACAGAGGATGCAGCAGGACTAGCAGCCATGAGGGATAATTAACTAAGGAGGAAATAATTTTCAGTATTTCCCTTGCACTTTGCATATTTTTTCCTTCCCCTCCCCTCCACCCTCACCTTTTCCTTTTGGAAATACCTCAACACTTGCCCTGAGCTTCATATTTTTTTTTTTTTTTGCAGATGAGTGTGTGTAACACCAGTAACCAATCCATTTTTCAGGTTCCTCCTAGACTGTACAAGGATTATAGCTTTGGAGAGCCAGTCACACTGCTGTCTCTGCTGCCTGAAACTCTCATGGTTCAGAGTGTTGTCATGAGCAGGCATTTATGGATCTGTGAATTCTTGTCACTCTTGGCTTCCTGATCAAACAACACCTTCTACGTCTAGCAGACCTGGACCTGGAACATCACAAAAGCACTCCAAAGGATGTTGCTAGTGGCTCTAAGACTGAATGTGCTAAATGGAATACTGGGTCTCATGGCAGAGTAGCACAGTGAGTTTCCAAAGCCCGAGGGGCTGGCAGCATAAGGACATGGTGAAGTGGACTGTGGAAGAGCCATTTCACGTCTGACACTGGATGTGGGGCTCTGCTCTTCAGCAAATGCCTGTTGGGACGCCATTACTTCCTCTTACTTTCCAGCTATAGAAATTTAGCAAGGCACAAATCTGTAGCCCATGTCAAATAGGCCAGAATAGGCCAGAACTTACACATACACCTGACTTTTGAGTTTATATAGTCAACAAAGCAGTGACCAACACATTGCATAACAGTGCAGCTGGCAATCAATTCAATAAGAGGGGATTTACAGAGATAGAGATGTTCATTACTGAAGTGAGGTGTCAGAATCATTAACTCTTTCTTAAGGTTTTTAAACACAATTCCACCCTTCTTTTAAGAAAATCCTTTCCTGGAGGTGAAGGTGAGGCCTTCTGGACTACTGATGTTAAGTATGAGATGTAGCATCTCATGTGGCGTGTTCACTCGTCACTGAACATGTCACACAGCTCCGTATTACGTCTGCATAAGCACAAGAGTAACTGCATGACTTCATTATTAATCACTGACTCACCCTAGTAGGATTCTGTAGGGGGCTTCATAACTCACTGGTCAAAAAACAGCAAAAAAAAATAATTGCCGTGGACACTTCCAGATGTCCTTTTTCAGAAGGTGTCCACTTTCTATGGCAGTCTCCATCTGAATATCATTTGATGCACCCAGAGTCAATTCTCATTGCCATGGTTTTTTACTCAGATATTGCTGTAGGTGCTGTCTAAACCCATCACAAGTCCTCAGAGATGACGGTATATTGTTTTTTTGCAGCTCTAACTATAAAGAAATATAAGAGGAAATATAAAAAAATGCTTTCCCAGAAGGAAGTGACTGTTTTACACCATCAAAATAGCTAAGGCAATATTAACTGTCCAGAAAAGCAGGAGCAGGTTCTCAGGATTTGGAACACTGGATTTTAACAACAAGTTTCTGTGGGGCCTTGAGTAAGTAAATATATTTGACTGCATTTCTGTCTACTAAAGAAGAATTAAACAATGTTTTTCATGAAGGACTGGGAGACCCAGCTTGGGTACTTCCCTCTCAGCCTTCATACAAACAAGACAATGACAGAGAAAAAAATAAAATAAAAAAAATAATAATAGTAATAGTAATAGTAAATAAAATAGCAATAAAAGAATCACACCTTTTTTTTCTCTGGATCGAAGAGTTTACTGTTTGGTTCAAAGCATCATTATGCTGAATACCCCCAGGCAAGGCTTTCATAAAAAGTGTGCATGTGTAAACTTCCAGTGATAGAAGCAGTCTCTGAACAAGTTCCAAATTGCATTGCAATTAAATTTGGTTCCAGGAGTCTGTTGCTCCAGAGCTCCAGAACTCTCACTGTCACCCACCAAAGCCAGTGAACATCCACTCACTTTCTGACTTACCTAGCTGCCACTTTGCTCTCAGGTACATTTTACCTTGGAAACAATCTGCCAGCATCTCAGCAGTTTCAGCACGGAAGGTGTCATAATTTGCCACTCCAATGGAGACAGAGAATCCTCAGATTGTTATGAGTGCAATGAGAGCCCTACTACACCACAGAGCCAGGATCATTCCAAAAGGAGAGGAAAACAAATACTTAAAAATTACAACGTTTTGTCCTTTTTTTATCTTTTCCTATGTCCTAGCCTGCAGTAACACTTAGGAATGTAAAAAATATCCAAGTGCTTGGACAACCCAAAACCCCTGTTTGATGACTACACATTTGGAAGGAATGGCTTTGATTTTTTTGGGAATGCTCACACTACTTGTTCATTTTTAAATTGTGGTGATATTGTTATTATTGTTTCTGCTTTTCTAGGAAGCAAAAACAGACAAGGAAAGTATGCTGGAATAAAACCTCAGATATTTAAGACAGATATATGATAACTACACATCTCTGTTTTGTTTTGTTTTGTTTGCATTCACATGAAAAAATGCAGACAAGTGTTTTCTACTGAAAAGATCTAAGAACTCAGAGGTTTAAAAAGTGTTTTGATGAAAAATTTCTAAGCAGATGAAGAGGCTACACTTTCAGTAATATATTTAATACTTTCACATCTCCTTCCTAAAAAGATATTTTCTGTTCCAATCTGTATGCAGAGGTATGGGTTGGAGAATGAAACGTTACTGCATGGTATATATAAAATAAATGAAATAGCGTGTCCATATTTAATACACATTTGAAGGCACTTCAAATGCAAATTCAGGCACCAGAGAGTGCATCTATGTGAATAAACTAGAAAGAATCAAAAGGCAGGCTGAACACTGGCACACAATCATCTATACTATTTAATTTTTATCATGCCTATGTCACAGGTTTGGCTTATGCTGAGTGCACTCTCCCAGCCATTCCCTAAACAGGACTCAAAGCCAAGAGTGTTCCCAGGTGTCATCACGAGCCATGCCACCACCTTTCAGGGTGGGCACACAGGAGGACGAATGTTTTAGGGTGAGTATCCAAAATCAAATAATTGATCCTCATCCTTTCTAATATCTTTTTGCCATGGAGACAATAATTCTAAGTCCAGCCGTGCCATGAACAGCTCAAAATTTTGTTTGTTCTCACAGGGATGAGACAATTGTTGGGAGGCTATATATATATATATATACACATATATATTTATACTTATACTTATATTTATATTTATATTTTATATTTATATTTATATTTATATTTATATTTATATTTATATTTATATTTATATTTATATTTATATTTATATTTATATTTATATTTATATATTTTATGTTTATATTTATGTTAATGTTCATATCTATATCTATATCTATATCTATATCTATATCTATTTTTATTTTTATATTTATATTTTTATATTGTTATATTGTTATATTGTTTTATTGTTTTATTGTTATATTGTTTATTGTTATATTTTTATATTTTTATATTTTTATATTTTTATATTTTTATATTGTTATATTTTTATATTGTTATATTTTTTATATTTTTATATTGTTATATTTTTTATATTTTTATATTGTTATATTTTTATATTTTTATATTTATATATATATCAGTCTTGGTGGGAGGCTGAGATCCTACATGTGCAAAATTCCAGATGATATCAAGGTTGCCAGTCCCTAGAGTGTCGCAGCTGGGGTTGTCACCAGGAGTTCATTTCCCTCTGTCCCCATGTGTGACCTGACCCAACCTGACCCAACCTGACCTCACGGAGCCCCTTCACACACCGTGTTTCTCCTTCCCTGTGCAGATCTGCCAATCCTCCCCAGGAGCCCACCAGTAACTGCGCTTGTGCCTGCACACATTCCGTGGAACCACTGCACATCATCTCGTAGATAATCCTCTTTCCTGCTGAAGATCACTAGTTTGTTCAATGAGTGTAAAACCAAATTTTTAGCGGAGTTTAACACTGGCTTATTTCAGAAGGAAATGCTGACTGATTTCAGGAGGAAGTTTCATTAAATGAACATATTTGACTTTGTAGCCTTTTGCATTAATTCAACCAATTTCTGTTCAAATGACACTTGAAATTAAACCATAATATTTTTAAAGGGCTTATCAGCAGGAGTACAAATATCAGCATTTGGTCCTGGTTAGGACTCTGAACAGCCTTTGTGCTAGGATCAATGTTCAGGACAGGAATGATCTGTAGAATGCTCAATTAAAGAAAAAAAAAAGCAAACAATCATAAATGATCTTGGGAAAATTTATAAAGGCAGTTAATATTTCTACATCAGTAAAGTGGCAAATTTCTGTCTCTGTAGGGTGTCTCTAAACCAAAACTCTCCAAAGTCTCTGAAAGAAGATCATTACAAGTCATGAGCAGAGTTTAAAATTAGAAGTTTTATCCTAACTCCCCACTCTTCCATTGACTTTCAGTCTCTGAGCCTCTGGTCAAACACTGGAGCAGACTTCTTGGATATGTGGTCAATGCCATTTGTCTATAAGTGTGGACAATGCCCCAATGCCAAAATGAGCGCCCTTTGGTGAACCCTGAAATGGTCAATGAGGTGGATAAGTAAACCATTGTAGGCCACTTCCAACTGAAATTATTCTATTCTATTCTATTCTATTCTATTCTATTCTATTCTATTCTATTCTATTCTATTCTATTCTATTCTATTCTTTCTATTCTAGTCTAGTCTAGTCTAGTCTAGTCTAGTCTAGTCTAGTGTATTCTAGTCTATTCTGTTCTGTTCCATTCTCTTCTGCAATAATAACACCATAATATTTTCGTACTTTCTAAGAATAGACCAAGTGCAATACTTGCAGTTTCCACAAATTCTCTTATCCTCGCTGATCCTGCTTCTTACTCCCAGCTCCAAAATGAGACCACAATTCCTTTCTGATTGTTTCTACTGTTGTTACTGTTAACATTTATTTTCGTCAAACAATATCCAAGGAATGTCTGGAAAATCAATGTTTAATAAGTTACAGTAATGTTTTCAATTTCCTGTCATCTGCTTTAATGTACATGTGTACCGTGTCATTTCTCATAACTTTCTAAATCCATCTTGTTATCAGCAAGGTATAACTTAATGTACAGCTCACTCTTTCGTAGGTGACCTTAAAGCATTCACTGCTGGGGATGCTTTGCAGAGGAGTCATTCTTTCTTTGCATTGAAGGTGACAGAGGGAAATACTTGGAAGCTGCAGCACAAAACTTCAGCAAGGACTTTTACACTTGGGTACACATTCTTAGGGAAAAAAAATACTGTTTAGGCAGAAGAAATTCATTATGTCTGTAATGGTGTGATCATTGTGTACTGGAAAGCATTTGCCTGGCAAAAGTAGAGTCCTAAGGCTTAATCAGACAGGGTTTCATAGCATTGTCTGAGGATCTGACCTTTAACGTTTATTTTTGGGGTCTGACCTTTAATATTCATCACTTTTACTTTGCTATACCTTCTTATTTGCAGTGACGTAACTGGTTGACAGAAAAATATGAAGTGAGGCTATGATGAGTTACTTCAAGGTTTCCACAAGCATTGCTTTGAGATGCTGCTCTATATGATGAAGGCTTGAGGAGGGAAACCAAAGTAGAGGGTAAAGGACTGAATTGCTATGATGTAAAGAGAAAGAAATAAGGAGAGTAGCAGGAGAGAAAGCAAATTAAGAGGGATTTCACCTCCTGAGGAGATTGATCCAGCTATCTGTCGGCATCCAAACAGTTCAGTTAGTCCTGTTTGGATATTGTGTGCTGTCAATTCCCTCAGAGCAGAGAGTCTGCTGTGGAGAGCAACCAAAAAATGGAGCAAGTGATGTTCAAGGCTTCAGACCTCCTGAACAAAAGTCCTTGGCTCAAGTCCCCGCCATTTAGATGTTTCATTGGCCACTCACTGCAAGTCATTAAATCTCACCAGACACAGCAGCATGGCCTATAAAAATTGATGGGGATGCTGAAATGGTGTTGCTGGCACTCAGCACAGCCTTTTTTTTTACAATGACTTTGATAGACACTTGTTACTCTTGGTCGTGTTTCCCTCCCATTCTTGTTCTTTTTTAATGGCTTTAAATACAATTGCTGGAGCATGCAAATGTCTCCCTGCCCAGATGTGTTAAAGTCTTAGGTCAGCCTTTTTGCATGCATAAAACTCTCCAGACCCAGATTTAATGAAGGATTGGGAAATGGAAAAAGCAGAGAAGTAGTGAATTTGGGAACAGGGGCCAACCCACTCATCCCAGTCCTGAAGACATCGAAAAGACTGTGAACTCCCACGTAGATTTCTGCATTCAATTCATTACCAGTTGGTACTTAGAGATAACATTATAGAAGTTTTTGTTTCTCCACTTGGCTTTAATTGCCTTCCTTATTAGGATTTATCTTTGTGATATGGCAAAATATTATTTCAATAGATGCTGTAACGTTATGCAAAAGAAGTTGAAAATTATTTCCCATAGAGCGTTATTAATGAATGTTTATGAGTTTCAATGCAAGTAATTTAAAGAGCTCAGAACATACCTTTCTTGAGAGCTCAATTCAACACCATACACGTTTGGTTTAAAATAAACTAAGCTTCATGTTTGGGGTTTTCTTTCTTTTTTCCTTTCCCGTTTTTTTTTTTCCTTCCTCTGGACTGTATGAAACTGTTCTTCAAATGCTAACTAATCTAACCAATTTTGTATTGAAGCATGAATGCATTTTAATTCACTATTCAAACTGTTGTAGCAATGAATATTTCTGCATCCCTAGCAATATGTTGAAAGAGAGCTTTTTTGGTGCTTTAAAAATAAAGGAGAAAAAAAAAACTTCTGCAATTTCTTTATACAGTCTGATTAAAATCCAATTAATTACAAACATAATTAAACCTTTCTACCACAGTTTGCAGAAGAGGGTTGATGGAAGTAAAGTTGTCAATCAAAGATCCAATAGGGAGTAGTAGCTTGTCATCTATGTTACTTTTAACCAGTAAAAGTGTTAAGCTGAAATACAACATTAACAATGTATTGCCGTATGCAAGTTTATTAGGAAATATCTCACTTCTTTGGTTGTTGTTCTGCTTATCATCAGATCAATACCATTTTGTTTATATGGCACCTTTCTTGACAAAGTCATCCCAAGGCATTTCACAACAATAAATGTGCATACAATAAAAAGGCAGTTAAAAATACAATAAAAGGAAATTAAGCATTAATGTACAATCCAATCCCATTGTGAAGTCAGTGCTGCCAAAGAATAATTTGATGGCATCCAAACTTTTTTAAAATTCTTGTTTTATTGACATTTTGAAGTTTTATAAAACCAATAAAATGCCTAGCCATAACAAATAACAAATGGGGAATATACATCATATATATCAGAATTTCTCTCAGTCTACACTGTCAATTGGCATAAATAAGCATTTCCTTCCTTACTTCTAAAAAGCTGTAACAAATGGTGATTGGGTCCATTACATGTTGATTTAAACTTTAAAGACAGAATAAATTTCTTATTATTGGGGGTTAGATGTTGATGCTAGTTGCAGACAGGTTACTCTTTGTTTCTCTGCTAACATCACTGAAAACTCCCTGGAGGGTATATATGAAAGTTCTTCTCCAAAGGATAAAAAACTTGTTGTAAAGTTGTCTTTCTTGTCCAGGATTTGAATAGATATTGTGGGATACACAGTCACTCATTCACTTTCCATGCACAGGATGAGGAAGAGAAATGGAAGAGTAAAGGTCCGAAAACTTGCGGCTTTAATTAAAGGCTGTTTAAAAGCAAAATCCACATGTACAAAAAAAAAAAAAAAAAAAAATCCAAAAACCAACTACCAAACAAAGAAAAACATCCCCAAATAACAAAACAAAACAAAAAAAACCCCAAAAAACCCAAACAAAACAAAACCAACCAAACAAACAAGGAATGAACTGATCTCTTCTCATGGGCAGGAAGAGATTTGTCCATTCCCAGGAGAGAGGATTTCCATTGATCACAATGGTTACCTGGGAAGACAAATGCCATAACCCTAATCATCCCCTCTTCCTCTTTCCTCCAGGTTTTACTGATGAGATTTCATAACGTCATATGAAACGAGACATCTCTTTGTCCACTTGGGATCAGCTGTCCCAGTGTGTCACCTCCTTGGACACCTCCAACTTGGTCACTGGCAGAGCAGAGAAGGTCACTTGGTGGTGTGTGAGCCCCACTCAGAAACAGCTGGATAATGACTTCTGTTATAATCCAAACAATTTTTTGACCTCAAGATGTCTCAGGCTGGAATTTGGGAATTTGGTCCACATTTTGCCTCTAAGTTGCTTTTACACAAAAAATTAACAGATGCCCACTGCCCTCTCTGCCCCCACACTGCTCTCTCTCATTTTTATGCTGTTCTTAAACTCCCTACTGTGATCTGTCCTCTGACATCTCTGAGACTGCTTACTCCTTGCACTTCTCATTTTGTCCCCACTTCACCTGGGACTACAGGAAAAGCAACATAACTAAATCCAGTTCAACTGACAGAAAACTATAACTGTGTCATCTGCTCTGGGACTATCAGGAGTGGATGCAACATGCCCCAGTTCAGTGAGGAGAAGAACTTACAAGATTTGATGGCTTCAATGCATTCTGGATGCTCTTTATACTAGTTACTGACAAGAAACTGGGGCATATTTATGCTTGTGCAGCCAGGCAGATAGTCCAAATATAAGAAAATCTGAAAATTGTAGCTTAAGATACAAAAATAAAAATTGAAAAAACCAAACAAGCAAGCACAAAAAAGCACCAAACAATTTTGCATGTCTGTTTTAGCACATTCATGTACTTATCCTTGACTGAAGTCAACTGCACCTTAGTGGTAAGTAAACCTCTGAACAGTTTGCCTAGTACCAAAGTTTGTAAGCACATGTTTACATATTTTTTATCCCTTAAATGATTGGCCCAGGCCACTTGTTGTCCTATCTGAAACCAACAGAAGACAACACTCAGGCTTGCTCTATCAGATTTTAGTCTTCAGCATCTGATTTAGTCCTTAAGACACTGCTAGTCAAAGGTGACAAACAAGGCAAAATTTCTTTGTCTCAGAGAGCTGTTTCAGGCTGAGGTGAAGCTTATCTTTATGAATTCCTGGGGATTTTTTCCCCAAATATAAAGTGATCCTGCAAGACTATATAGGGAATCTAGTGTGCTCACTTCGACTTAGATGTTTACATTTAGTCAGTATCTTCAATTCTATTTTGTGAAGGTGGGGAGGAGTCACTAGCCAAAGACAAAATGTTTTCTCATCCAGACATTCCTCTGCTCCAACCCTGAGGCTCTCCCCCTCCCTCACACTGTTTAAACAAAGGGATGTCACTTTTCACTAGGGCTAATTCAGTTGTGAGGCAAAGAGAATGGCTGGGAAGGGTGTAATAATTACAGCACAATGTGATGATCCTCTGGTGTATTCCCTGAAGAAGTATGATCTCAGAGAATTTCTGCTAGGCCCTCTTCAAGTAATTACTGTCAATTCATGCTTATCTGCCAGCTCTCTCTCCAGGTTTTCTTTTCCTTGCCTTCCTCAGTGAAGATACTGGTTCTGACAAAAGGAGCCATTTGTCAAGGAGCTGGCATGCCAACTTTTCCCTCCCATTCTCTGCTGAAATTATGCAAAAGATTACAGTCCAGCCTGAACCAATATGTACCTTATCAGCTAAATAATAGAGCACATAATAATCAATGTCAAATGGACATTGGTGGTAGCAGATACAGCAATGGCATTCTCACAGCCACTTCTGGACATCTTCATTTTCAACATGGGAAATCACAGAGGGCTTTCAAATCGATCACTAAGGCTGATTCAGTATTTGAAAATTCTGTAGCTGTAACAATCCTAGAAGGGGATTTTTGAAAATAGACTCTTCTCCTCAGGGGCCACACTGGAAGGGAGGAGTCTCTCAAAAGAAGAATGTTGCCTACACATGAAAGAGCAACAGATAGGTTTTCTTGGGTTTCCACAGTGATAGCTCTGACTTCAGCCTGGCCTGGCATGGAGTGAAATTACAGTGTTTACTCTCACATGGTTTAAACAGGGAACCTTTGACTTACAGTTTTTGTGCAAGCTTGGTTTAGGCAATAGCAAATTAAAATCCTATAATGACTAAATACAGGTGGATTCCTCCTCTAACCCCTACATTATTTAATTTTAAATTCTTGAACTGGGAAATGGAACTGGCTCAGACTTCCTGTGAGACCAGCAATAGAGACAACTACTTAAAAGGTTTAACCATCTAGTACTGCAAAGAGTAAATCTACAGGAATAAGGAAAAATCATCACATGTATTCTAGTGCTTTTGACAAAATAGCAAAGGTTGTATAAAACAATTCATTTGAACCAAATTTGCCATCCTTGTTAGAAAATATATGAAACTCTTCAAGTCTCTGAAAGTCTACATAATCTGGGATTCTGAGCATGGATTCTCTTCCTCTGTAATTTCTGATTTCTATGTGAGCACACCCTGAGAACCAAGTGATCCTCAGGGTCCCTCTGTGTTATTTTGGCACTCCTGCAGCTGTGGTGGTGCAGTACATGAGACTGGATGTAGCACTGGCATATCCCACTGCTAATCCTGCTTCTTACGTGTGCATCTGCCACTGGACAGGCTTGCACTTTGCAATTACATTGCCATTGTTCAAGAGATTGCTTCTCCTCCCTAAAGTGCAATATTCACCTTCTATTGCCTGGTCAGTCTTCACCACACAGGGGAAACAAAGTCAGTCCCCCTGAAGAAATATGCAGTGTGACATTTTCACCTTTTTCATGCTTAAGGTGGTAATGTTTTCATGTTTTCATGAGCTAATCATACATTTTAGATTCAAGGCTATCTCTATAACACATGAAGGGTAAAGCAGGAAGGAAATGGGAGAAAGGTACAACTCTTTACCCTGACGATGCTCTGGCTTTATCAAATGCTAGCATTTGCCTCAGGATTTGGGCTTATTATGAGCTTGATTTAGCTGTCAACAAACTGATCCAAAACAACTGTCTTCCCCATACTACTTCCTTCAAGCCATGCAGTCTCTCTGGAGGATAGGTCCTTTTTCATTTGTGTGTTGTGATTTGCTTTCCCCCCCGCCTCTGCCCCCCACTCCTCTTTTTACCCCCAGCACTGTCATTAGTTCACCCAATATCTTACTTGCTACCACATTTTTTAATTTCCTAGTACTTTGGTGGCTGAGGAAATTCAGCAATGCCCTCTGAGGACTTGTACAAACATGTCACTTCTTTGCAAAACATCCCCTGATTTTGTCAGTTGCATGAGCTAATGCCAGTGAAACTCCAATGCTTTGGAAGAAAATCCAGGGGCACCTTGAGGGGGTTTATTCTTTATTTTTTTTTTTTTTTTTTGTAAAGTTCAAGATGATTAATTATATGGGATTCAAGATATGTAAAAGTTATCCAAGTTTTCACCATTAATCACATAAATGAACAGAAAATAATTAGTTCGTAGTGACTTTCTGGCTTATTATAATCAGCCCAACTCAAATCGACTTAGCCCAGAGAGCCAAATATAGCAAGGAAAAAAGCTCGAGGCATTTTTTCGCTATGTGTTGCCTGTTATCACACAGTGAGGTTTCTGTTCAAATGATGTGCCTTATTAAGGCAGGCGAAACCCATTTAAACAATGTATCAGAAATGCAGACAAGCTGCAGAAAAAATACATGTATAAAGGGTATATTTTTCTTGAAATTTATTGATGGATAAGCCTGCTAAAACTTGAGAAAATGTGTTTTCTAAACCACTGACATTTTGTTTTTCTAGTAATACAATTGTTTTTTGTTTTGGAGGGTTTTTTTTATTTTTAATTTTGCAGTCATTCCTTTCTCCCCTCTTACTTCTCTTTGTAATGGACTTGAAGAATGGCAATTATTCCCTTTTATTTTACTGGCTTAAACCATGTGCTTATTAGAATAAATGTTATCATTACCCTTTTTATTTTATGATTAGTAATTTTTTATTTGATTGCCAATGCTTTTACTGTAGGCTTAAAGTCGTGAATATTACATGCGATTGAACAATAATAAAATGGAAAGACTTGGATATGATTCTTTCTTTCTTTCTCCTAATAAATAGAACTTTAATTCTTAGAGATGCACTCTAAAGGTAGATACCCTACATTATGTTTAAATTATTGTTTTTTCTGTCATCTATGTGATTGGCATTTTTGTTGTTTGCATGATGTCATAAAATTACAGAAAAATTGGATTATTAGGGCTGGAAAATATGTATAAGTTTATCAGGTTTAGCGTCTACATATATTGCCACATATCTACACATGTTTTTAACATGTCCAGTGATGGTGACTCCACCACTTCCCTGGGCAGCCTGTGCCAGGGCTTGACCACACTTTTGATGAAGAAGATTTCACTAATTTTCAATCTAAACCTCCAGTTCTTTTTCTTTTGTTACTGTATTTACCCCCATCATCTGGCAAAGGATGGAGGAATATAAAATTGTGCTAAAGTTTGTATGCTGGAGTTTGGAAATCGCTGCGTCATCAGGCTGCTCAGACAGACGTCCTGTCAGGTGAGCTTCACAGCCACGACACTTAAACAAGTAAAGTGATAAACTTGTGAGTACACAGGAGGGTTGTCTGTGCCACATGCCAATAGAACTCTGATGTTGAGTCAGAAAAGATGCATAATTGGGTAAAAACTGAGACAGGACCCCAGCATTTTCTGTGGCCTCAATAATGGAGAGGCAATGTTCATGAGATTCTTCTGATAAATTTTTGCCCTGTAATTTCACACTGGTCATGCAGCAATCATTTCCTCTGTTTTGATTTTTAAAAATTTTATTATTTTATTTTATTTTTATTTTTTTTATCCCTGTAGAAGAGTTGTCAGTTGTTTTGGCATGGAGTTTAAAACAAAGAGCAAAGAGGTGCCTAGAGACAGTGATAAGAACAGGCAGCACCTATGCAAGTACTCAAGAAATTTTGAAGACAGAATATTCAGTCTCCCTTATCATAAATTTGATATTTTCATCCTAACACAGAGCTCAAATACTTTCTTAAAAAAACAAAAATTCAGCTAAGGCTTTTAAACCACCACTGTTAGAAAGACAAATGCCCAGTTTTACTGTGGTCATCCAGAAATTGAAAACATGAAGTTTGCATTCTTTTTGATTTGGATGATATTTTTCCATTTCAAAGAGTTGGATTCAGATCTCTGCACAACTTTTCTGAGGAGAACAGGTGCAAAAACACCCAAGGAACTGGAAATAACCACCAAGTTACAGAACTCAAGAACTCACAGTACATGAAATCCCACTAACTTTGTTTTCCCATGGGGAAGAACACATAAGAGATCATCCAGAGCTATTTGTTTGTTTGGGTTTTTTTTAGTTGTCTTCTCTTTTAATTCTCTGGCAAAGTATGTTCCAATTATTGCAGAACCATATCCCAACCAAGGATGCTTTCCTAAAACAGGGAAATGTAATCAGTTCTGAGAGAAACACTTTGATTTGAAACCTATAACTTTGTTCACTCCTCAGAATATGCAGTGACATCTCAGAAAACTTTAATTTTGGGTAGGGGTCAGACTGGAAATTACAGTATTGAATTATTCTGAAGATTCTGTGTTCTGATACCAGCTCATGGCAACTTTATTTCATCATTTTGCCCTTCTGCTTTTGCACCCCCTGTTTTGTGTATTCAGACTAAGCTCTTGGCAATGACATCCTCTTTTTATATTTGCACCATCCCTTGTACAAAAGCAGCTAGAAAGCAGCTGGAGCCTCTAGCCAATAATACTGTAAATAATAATAGATTTCTTTTCTCTAAACAGCAATGCACATACATCAAACAGGGTCATAGCATAAAGATTTGTAATAAAATAATAATAAAAAAATTGAAATACAGTTGTTAATAAAACATATTTTCAAGTTTTCTCTTTCATTGTCTTTGTGTATGTGTGTTGGTGAATGCATGTGTGTGTCTGCAGCAAACAGCCAAATTAGATTTTGCATACTGTATCAAAACAAGTGCAATCTCAGTAACCATTTATTTCTTGGCATTTTCATTTCTTGTCTTTTTTTTTTTTTTTTTTTTTTTTTTTTTGCATGAACTTTCTCTGAGGACAATCTTAGACGTGAGTATTTATTTATTAAAAGGAACAAAAGGAATTTTGATTGTTCCAGTAAAGAAATACACTTTGATGAGCACACAGTACCACAGATGAAAACACCAACACAAGCAAGTACTTAAAGCTTTGGAATTTAAGGAAGAAATTTCTACTATCTCTGTAAAATTTAAGAGAGTTATGGTAGAGATTGGTGTCTCAGAAAAAGGGAACTCTTGAATATTTGTCCATGTTTCCCCATTTTTCTAAAACAACTTATTTGATTCCATTTTAGAAAAAAAATTATCTAATAGGAAGTCTCAGTCTACTTATTTTGGAAGACAGAAAATATAGGAATACATATTTATATATATATACACACACACATATATATATTTATGTGTATATATGCATTTTGTTTTGTTTTGTTTTCATATTTGTGCACATGGTGGGGAGTGAAGGAGCAGTGTCACACAGCAGTGTCACAAAGAGAGGCTACATTGGGCATAAGATAATCCACTTTCTTCTGGATGAGAACACAAGGGGAAGTCCCCCTTGAGCAAAAAGTTCCTGTGCACCAGTTTAACACTAATTATTTTATTTATTCTTTCACCTCATTTTGAGGTTTTCTGTACTTCTTTAAACTAGGAAGGTGGTAGGAAAGGATGATCTATATCACACAGGGAAGTCAGATGAGAAGGAAATATTGTGGCATGATGTGCTTTTAAGTAACACTATGTATGGAAATACCAATCTGTTAACTACTTGACTGTACATTACAGCCCTGCAAAAAGAATTCTTTCTCTTAAAATCGACAAAAATTCTAACAGCTTGAAAACATTTTTTAAAATATTTTGATTACTCTGCATATGAGGATTTATGTCTCAATATTTCATAGAATGTTAATAGATAATGGTTTACATCTGATTAATGTCCTTGCAGCCATCTTTGATTCTTCTTTCTAAGAATCACAGATTCAATTCTTTTTTCCCTTTGGCAGACAAATTATATGAAATGGTAGACATCAGTGAAAAACTTTTTATTCATTCCAGCATGGCAAGACTTAAAATTTCCCATGAGAAATGATGAAAATTTCTCCCTGCTTTAATTATTCACTCCAGGTCACAGTAGCACAACTATTGCTTTTGTGATATAAAATTTGGCGTTTGGATACAAAGGTTTTCGTGTTTATTTGGTTTGGTTGGTTGGTCGGAGTTTTTCTTTTTGCTTGGTGTTTCTTTATTTCCTTTCTTCAAAAAATTCTGCAGATTTGAGATGATCTATTCAGTTAATAGAAGAGAAGATATTTGAGATAAGTATCAAATTTGGGAGGACATTTATTCAAATTTTGGAGGACAGCTTCAGGAGTATCATTGGAGAAGGATTCAGGTGTTGATTGGGAATTATTTGCCCTCTCTCAGCAAAACATAAAGGAAAGCAAAAGAATTTTGCTTAATTTTAGGAAGACTTAGACACAACAAGACTGGCATTTCTAGCAAACAAAATGCATGTGGTAAAACACATCCATCAGCAAACGGAGTTGGTGGCAGGAGGCCTATTTGAGGCTATGAGTTTGTGTTTAAGAGAAGATCGTTAGAAAGGTTTATCTGCATCACTTTGTTGTGAGGGGAACAGCAGCAGTCGACGTGACATTATATGAAAATGTATGTGAGAATTTTTTAGCAAATTTTTGGGGGCATTTGCCCAGATTTAGTCGCAGCTCAAAATCTTTACTCCCGCCTTATTAGTTTAAAGCTGTGATGGAAACTCAAAGTGACAGCGCTGTCAACACACTCAGACATAATGCTACAGAGCACTGTGCTTCCGGGCCAGCAAACAAAACATCAGCTTCCAAGTGAAAAGGCACCAAAATAGGGGAAGAAAAGCAGCTGTGTGCTGTGCATTATCCCCACATAATGCTGTGAAGTAGAACAGCACATTTACTACGGAAAGCAGGGGCAGGAGTGTGCATGTAGGCAGCTTCTGCTCATAGTAGTGCCACAATCAGCAGTGTCATTTATTTATCTCTAAATTTCCGTGAGGATGGGATTGGCTATTGGTAGCAGCCTGCTATTAGTCTGAATGACTATAAAGGAGAAAGGACTTCCCTCTTTGATACACATGTACATAAAACAAAGTGAGAAAATCATAAAGGAAAGACCTAGGGTGTACTTCTTACTCACAAAAGCAAGTAAGACAAGATGAAAAGGCTTTGAAATTATATTTAATGCTGTAGCAGCTCCATTCCTGCATCATAACTCCATTAAATTCAACCACTGAAAGGATACAAATAAGCTTGTTCTCTTTGTTTTCTGCTGAAATTCAGACCTTCCACACCTTCCAGGACTGCTGTCAGGCAATAGTGTATAGATTTACCTGCAGAGAAGGCAGCACCTGCAGCTGCACTCCTTTGTGTGAAAACTCAGGAGGAAACTGCAGAATGAATGACAGGACCATTGAAAACATCACATTTCCTCCTTCCACCTGCCCCAGTCAAGTCTCCACAGCAGCCTCTCTCTCTAGGGTTGAAAGTGTTGGTGGGAAGGAGGGTGAGAGGCAGCAAAGAAATGGCGCAGAATGAGCACCTTGGGCTTTAGAACTTGCACAGGTGCACTTCATGTGGAACACTCAGTTTTATTAGAGAGTAGTGACAGTGAGTCAAGATGTTCTTACTGACACAGATATATAAAGAGAAAACAGTGTTTTTCAAGATCTACATGGTTCCTACAAAATCTTTCTAGTGCCTCTTGACACAGGAGGGTTTGTTAGCCTGTGAGGCAAGACATGAGGTCTAGGACCCAATGCTCTGGAAATTGGAACAAAAAAAGTTTATATTCTCCATTATTTCGACAGAAGATAAAATCAACTCCTACAAAAGGCCCCAAACCAGCTTTGCTCCCACTCCCACATGCAAGGACACATGCAGTCTTGATTGGCAATATGCTATCATAAGGTTGCCTTATTACTGCTGATAGTATATAACTATTTGTACTGCTGCAGGTAACTACTGTATTTTTAATATTTGTGCAACATGGACCTTTAATAAAGACCGAGTTACTGAACTGTCAAGAGATTAAAAAAACCCCACTGAACAACACAGAAGAGGAGAGCCCAGTAAAGAGTTTAAACCTACATGAAAGTGGTAATCTGGGTATATTAGGGAATTACAGCCACAGAATAAATTGTCATACGGAGCACTAAATATGCCAAATCCTTGGTGTTACAGGAGCACCATTATCAACCTGCAGTCCCCTGGTGAGATTCCAAAGGGAAAAGGAGAGGAGTTTGCTTCCTGCACCTCAACGACATAAGGTAATAAAACCCCTTTGTTGGCTTCATTGCATCTGCTGCAATCATCTCACAGCACACTGGTGTCATCAAGGTGATGTCATCTTTTCCTGCCCTCCTCTTCCAGCAAATACATTAGCCAACAGTGGATATTTCAATGCTTTTTGATCAGTACATTCTGAAAAACCTGACAATGGAAAAAAAAAAACCCAATGCATCATCAAAGTGCATAACACTGCAATCCTACTGATGGTGCCTTAGGAAGGTTTTGTCCTAAAATTCTTTGCTCCTCACTGGCAACAAAAGTGCAGAAATTGTAAAGATGTATATTAGTTATATGAAAAATTGACCAGGATTTTATTTAAAAATAAATGTTCTAATAAATGTTCTGCTGCATGACTTCTGAAATATATAACCAAAAAAAATCACCTTAGTTTTCCAAAACTGAGCCAATCTTTTGGCTGGTACAAAGACTTGGTAAATTTGCAAATGCTAGTGATGAACAAGGCCCTGCAGACCTTCAACAACCCAATTGCTGTGATGTTTGGGACTATTTACCATACTTTGTGTTCAGAAGTCTTAATGGTTTTCCACAATACAAGACTTCTGCTTGTAATATGCTGCACTTTTCCTGTCTCCACGTTTTGTGTTCTTTTTGTAATTTTCCACATCCGACTGGTTAAACATAAAGGAAACAGCCTTAGTACTGAACTGCACTGTGAAACTCAAGTATGAAAAGTTGAATTTTGGCTCTGACCTTTCTTTGTACTTTGTTCATGGCTCCAATTGGCACTTTTATTTGAGAAGCATACGTTGTCACAAACACCACCTCTTCCCTTATTCCAGAGGTCAGCTTAAACCTGGCCTACAGATCTTCATGATAGGCAACAACACAGCATCAATTAGCAGAGTTAAGGTATCCTTAGAGTTTGGCTGGTTAGCACAAGTTGGGGATATAGTTGTACAATTTTTCAAGCAAGGTATCTGCAAATTAATCTAATGAGAGTCATGACTAAATAATGTCATGGAACCTCCAGCATCTTAATAAGAGCACTTAATGACTCATCAAGACTTTCTTTTCACTGTTTTTCACTGTTTTACTTAGAATGTTTTGGGGGTATGCAACACTGTTGTTCCTTATCTCACACCCCTGTGTCTATAACAATAATTAAAAAAAATATTATAATTTCAGAAATTTTCAAAACCACAAAAAATATAAAACACTTCAAAAGACTTCAGGGCTTTTGCCAATCCCATCCTTACACACTTTTCATATCATCTTCAAGGACTGATCAATATTCTAGCATGGAATTCACCTCACTAAGGCACAAACATTCAAAAATCTGATGTTTGAAGAAGCAGCCTGGGCTCCCTTCACAGAAACATTGCCAATTTCAAAAGAAATTGAGACATTTTACATTGATCTGACAGCAGGAAATAGACCCACCACTCTTCATTGGCTGAGGAGTAAGATTATCCTATCACCAGCCTGGACTCAGGACTGGATTTTCAGGATGATTAATAAACCCTATTCATTCAATTTAGAATTATTCACAAAAAGCATAACTGTTTTCCTTTTTTCTTCTCTCCCACACTCAGCATTAGACATGTTAGCACCTTTCAGGCTTTAGAAGAAAATATATCTTTGACAGAAAAGATGCAAAGCCTTTGAGCTTCTGTGCCAGAGGAAGAGGGAATTTGAGCTGAAAAACCCTGCTGATGTCCCACAGTCTGGCAACAGCACAGCATTTGTTAGCTGATGTTAAGGAGTGGACTTCATCCCACATTAGAAAGGAGAAATAACTATACACTGTGTGCTAAACTGACCTGAGGGAAAATTCCTATTAGCAGGATATAAAACCAAGGAGTCTACTTGTATTATAAAAACAGAGTAATGCAACTTGTTCCAGGGGCACTGTTTGCTCACACAGCTTACAGGACAATGAGGCCTTATTCCTCATTGTGGCATCTTTGCTGTAATGAAAGTAAGAAATAAATGCAATAAAAACACCCCAAAAGGCAGAGTAACGCCTGCCTTAAAACTCATAAGATTAATAAAGCAAGGATTGATTTCAAGAAAGGAAATTAACATGCTGAAGCAAAATACAGTAAGCTCTGACACAGAAAATGCTCCCTAAGATCCCCACGGTAGTTTTGCTCGAATGGGGAATGTTGGGCTCAGGCTGTGATTGAATGCTGGCAGTCTGTGCTATATAGCTGGCAAGGTTTAAACACAAAACAACCATCTGTGGGAAGAAGGGATGGAGAGAAAGGACAGCACTCTGGTTCCCTGGATAGCAGACTTGGACTCCCCAGCAGAGAAAAAGCAGGAGACGGCAGATGAAGGACAAACACACGGGAATAGCATGGGATCTGTGGCAGCATGTGAGAGGATTCAGTTATACAGAGCTAAAAAGGATATGTAATTGTCACTGTGCACAAAAGGTGCCATCCATCTCAAAGCCTTTCAGTACTGAGGGTGCCCATTTTCTGAGTCCTGAGTGGTTTCTGGTGTTTTGGCAGCTGCCTCAGCTGGAGCAGCAGCATCACTCTGAGGAAGCCACACCTCTACACGAGCAGAACTTCAGGGTGCTCAGCAAAGTCCACAGCAAAAAACCCACTTCCTATTGCCACCTGGACTCTGAAGGTGATTACAGTTACACTGCAGAACTGAGAGCCCACATTCTTTTTTGAAAGCCCTTTCATTTTGATTGCTAGGTGCTGCACGCAGTTTACCTCAGTCTTCAGTAAGGTTTGCTGGCTTAGGCTCTGCATTTTATTAACATTGCTATGAGGCCTGCTGACTGGAGCAATATTGTGTCTGGACAGCTCAGCATCCACCTGGCTCCATGAACAGGAGTATTTCTAAATGCCTAAATCACATTAATTGTATTTTGGGTATGGATACGCTGGTTTGGATCTAGCTGTAAATAGATAGCTCAAGGTTACATGCTAAGCCAAAGCTGAGAATTGTCTTCCCCCTCTCCATGTCCAGCCCTAGGCTATACTCTGATCTGCTAGTAGGTTATGCATATTCATGTTTTCATAGCCTCAGGAACCAGGACCTTGTACAAGGCCTCAGACATAGACAAAAGTCTTCTCTAGGTGGAAAGCAACATAAAGCGATAGAGCAGAAAGGCAGACCATATGCTAAAGAGAGGATGAAGCCAGGGGAGGCTCCCAGACATCTCTCAAGGACCTCCAGCGAGCTTGAAAGCTGTTTCTTCTGCAGACCTTCTTGCCTGCAGATATGCTGTTTGCCCTTTGAAGGATGAATTCTCCCTCCAGCACAGGGAGCCTGGTGGTATGCAAAAATGTGACTTTCCTCTCTCCTTGCAGCCCCTTTGTTCCGTCTGTAAACTACTGGGGCTGTACTCCCTCCAGGCTCTAAAACTGACACATTAGGACCCTGAGAGGGCCCTACTTCTACTCAAAGCATCTCCTCTGAGCATATGTGGAAGTACCACGTACAAAGACTATGCTCTACATAGATGCAGCCTCATAGTCTTAATGCAATTGGCAACCCATATATTTAGTTGGATTTCCCTCCTTTCTCTTCTTCACAGACATTTATTCTTACCTTTGAATTTTTCATTCTAATGTTACAGCATCAAGCACAACACAGTGGAACCATTGTCTGAGCACCCAACACAAATTTCATTAGTCAAAACACCAGATGCAGACTACAGGTGCAATCCTTATAACTTACAATGGAAATCTTAATGGAAGTGTCATTCACCTCTATTATTATTATAACAATACAATAAGAACCATATGTGCTTTAAAAATTAAACTCTTTATGTTCCTATCCATAGTAAAGCCTGCCTGTATATGGGCTTTAATATGCAAATAGAAAATTATTATTCAAACCTTTACAAAATATGGTGAAACGACTTCTCTTTTTCTTTTAGTACATTGCTTTGGCAAAAAATATACAAACTTTCATAACACATTTTTTGATTCTGAATATTTTCCAAAAACACATGCACAGAAACAAACAGGCCACATGCACCTTTCATAGTCAAAACTGAGTTTTCCAGTTTAATTTCTTCACCAAAAAGGAACATAAAATCCTAAATGTCTTCTGCAGAGCCTGACCAGATCTTCACATAGCTTGTCAAGTGTTGGTACATAATACCTTTGCCGACAGAGTCGCCTAATTTGGACTGGGTTTGATAAATCTTTTAAAGTAGAACTGATTCTCTGCTGGATGAAGTTATGGATGTCATGATGATGTATGATGGAAACAATACCTTCAGTGAGTTTGTACCATTCGCATTAGAGAGTTGCCAAAACCTGCAGATAACAGAGACAACTCATAAACCAGCACCACCTTCAACGTGCTGATGCTCTGCAGCCCAAGTGTAAGGCAAGGATCAGACACAACAAATACTAAAGGAGGTTGCTTTAAAACAGAATCAATCTGCTTTTCATCTTAGTCCTGCAGTTTTTCTAGCAGATTATTCACACAATTGTCCAGCATTGTCACACTGAGCATAATTCACTCATCCTAAGGACTATAAAGTGCAACTGGGGAAAATCGACTGACAGTGATTCATGTAAGGAAACCAATGTATGTGATACAAATGTACTTGAGGGGTATCCAGTTGATTATCTTTGTTTGCTTCACTTTCCTTTTTTTTGATTGAACAGTCCAGACAGATGTTCTTTATACTCTTTTTTTTTTTTTCTAAGACCTAACCCAACCTACTCAAAATCTTATATATTGTATATTTTGTAAACAGAGTCATCATCAACAACAGTTGTATACTGCAATTCCACACAGGCAAATCCAAGCAAAATAAAACAGCCACTCTCCTCCCCTGAAATAATTAGAGGAATCCTAGTCCCAGAGAGTCAGAAGAGAAGTGATTTTGGATCGGAAGATACTGTACCCAGGGAACAAAAAAAATGACCTGCGCCAGTTTTGTTACAGAGAATTATTTACTATCTGAAGAAACAAAAATACGTACAGAGTATATTAAGAAAGTCTTTTAATTGCTTTACTTTAGGGGTCAGAAGTAGGGAATTCTGTTTTCTCTTTGATTGCTGCTGTCTCCCTAGGCCCCAGGGATGTGCTCACAGGGAGAACCAAAGCTGTATTAAGTGCCTTCGACAACACATCACATTTATATGCTCCAGATAGCAAAGACGCAGCATCTTAATTTCTTCCCTCCAAACATCATGGAGATGGGGCTGGAGAAGGGTGCTGGATGTGGAAAGAGTTAACCCAGATTCCTGGAGGAAATAGGTAGCTGCGTTTCCAGCACCAGAAGAGTGAAACAGTCTCTATTCTCTCTGTGACCTGCACTGCCAGCTGCAAGCCTTTCACAGGCACAGGTTATTACATGGCACTTGAGGAATGCAATAGCTCCCCTCCATTATTCTGATGAGGTTTTTTGTATTTTCATTTTTTATTTCTTTTTTTTTTTCTTTTTCCTGAGAGCACTGTGTCTTTCCCTGGGAATAAGTCACCAGGAGGGAGCTTTTTAATCTGTCACTCAGGGACTCATATAAGCAAGTACCTGTATAACAGGGTTTGTGGGATCTGGGGAAGATTGAGTTCTTCAGTCAAGACTTGAAGGTGTGACCTCCTGATTTAGAAGACAGAGTGCTACTTCTGGAGTTTACCACTTCCACCATCCTCCCCATCTGTTTTTGTCAAGCTCAAGAATTGTGCTGCCAGTGGGAAAGACTGCAGTTCTTAATGAAATCAGAAGTGCTGGGAATTAAATCTGTGCTTTCTGAAAGATCATCAGCACTCTGTTTTAGCCCCTTTTCTTTCTTTTGTTTTCAGATTCCTTTTTTTTTCCTCTGTTAAAAACTTTTAGACAATAGCTTTTCTTCTTTTTTTTTTTTCAATTTTTGCATTATTTATTTAGAAGGATGATCACTAGTTATCCAAGATATTTGTTTATTGCTGTTCTTCATTATAATGCCAGACAAAAGTGTGAAACAGACAAGCAGACAAACATATAGCTCAAGCAAAAACTCAGTAAACCACAGGACACAAGCATGGAGAAAAGATACAAATACCGATTCTGCTGGAGCAAATCTGGAAAACAAATTGAGGTGTAAGTACCAAATTTTCAGGTGATAAATAGTGGTTTGAATCCACAGCAAAGGATACATTACTCAATTTATTTCTAGGCTTGCTTCCAGCTGTGTGTTAAGATGACCCTGACTGGACACGAGGTTCCCAACAAATCCACTCCTTTACTTCTCTTCTCAGTTGAGCAGGGGAGAGAAAATATAATGAAAGGCTCATGGGTCAAGATAAGGACAGGGCAGGGACCCTCACCAATTGCCATTATAGGCAAAACTGACTCAGCTTGCGGAAATTAGTTTATTTTCAAGAAAATCAGAGTAGGGTAATGAGAATAAAACCCAATTCTTAAAACATCCCCTGTTCCTCACCCCCTCCCCCCCTTCTTGATTTAAATTTACTCCTTCCTTTCTAAACCTCCTGCTCCCCATTGGCACAGGGGGATGGGGAAAGGGGCTGTGGTCAGCTCATCACACACTGTGTCTGCCACTCCTTCCTCCACCTGTGCTGGACTCCTCACCCTCTCCCCCTGCTCCAGCATGGGGTCCCTCCCATGGGAAACAATCCTGCTTGAGCTGCTCCAGGGTGGGTCCTTCCCACAGGGTCAGTCCTTCAGGAAGAGGATTTCATTCCAGTGTGGGTCCCCCACAGTTCGTGCTCCAGCACAGCTTCCCAGGGGTCAGAGCCTCCTTTGGGCATCCCCTGCTCCAGCCTGGGCTCCTCTCTCATGGAATCACAGCTCCTGCCAGGATGCTGCTCCAGCACAGCTTCCCAGGGGTCAGAGCCTCCTTTGGGCATCCCCTGCTCCAGCCTGGGCTCCTCTCTCATGGAATCACAGCTCCTGCCAGGGTCCTGCTCCAGCACAGCTTCCCAGGGGTCAGAGCCTCCTTTGGGCATCCCCTGCTCCAGGCTGGGCTCCCCCAGGGCTGCGGGTGGATCTCTGCTCCCCCGTGCCCTCCCTGGGCTGCAGGGGCACAGCTGCCTCAGCCTGGGCTGCTCCAGGGGCTGCAGGGCAATCTGAGCTCCAGAGCCTGGAGCAGCTCCTGCCCCTCCTGCTGCGCTGCCCTGCCGGCCTGCACGGATGCTCCTCTCAGGCATCCTCAGTGCCCTGTCCAGCTGCAGCTGCTCTTGTGCAGGATTTTCCCTCTTTCTGTTATCCCAGAGGTGTCACCGCTGTCACTGTGTGGCCAGTGAGGGTTGGTCCTGCGCTGGCTCTGCTGGACAAGAGGGAAGCATCCAGCAGCTTCTCACAGAAACCACCCCTGTAAACCCCCAGCATCTTTTCATGCAAAACAAATACAAGCTGAACAGGAATGTGAAAACTGGAAGCTCCAGGCTTTGGAACTGATAGTGTAAAGAGCCATAGCCTCAACATACATCACCTGCCACAGCAGTGCGCTGGTCTACAGAACCTGAGGCATTTGGCATTATTCTTCATTGAGGTAGTTAAAAATTCTTTCTAAAGTGGCCTTTTGATCATCTTCTTCTTTTTTTTTTTTTTTTTTGTCTCTTTTTCTTTGTCTCTTTTCCTTTTTTTTTTTTTCCTTTTTCTGTTTGCTTGTATTTTTGTTCCCTTTTTTATTATTTGTTTGCTTGTTTTGGTTTGGGTTTTAATTAAGGGAATGCAGATAGTACCATGGCTGCACTCAGCACTGAGGAGTAGGAGCTGCTGTCCTGTGGACAGAGCGCAGGACAGATGATTAAATTTGTCTTCCTGTCTTTCTTAATTCTGCTCTATGTGGCTTCAGGCAACAATCTTCCCTACCATTCAGTTCCTCCATCTCTGAAATAATAAATGATCATGAGCATATTTGTAATATTTATTGATATTAAGATTTATTGTGAATCCGCTGTTTGGGTGTTGTTATTGTGTTCATTATTGTTAATAGTGTTATTATTATTATTATTGTTATTATGCTTCTGCACTAGTGAGAACAGCTTAAAGCATATACCACTGTGCTGGGATCTACAACTTGCAATGGAAAAACTAGCCTGAAAGATAACCTTGCCACTAACAAGGTAAAAATTAGAGCACCAAGCAACTCAATGGGCTGCCTCACTGATAACAAAGCTTTCAAATACCCTGAGCCAGATTCTGTTCTCAGCGAGATGAGTGAAAATCTGAGGGGTCCTGCTGAGGTCCACAGGACAACAGGGAAATTACCGAAAATCAGAATTTAGCCCAGTGGTACTTAAAATAAATGTGCTCACTCTGAAGCGTCTGATATGCGTTGGTGCTCAGTGTCCTACTCAGGGAAGGAAAAACAACAGAGACACAGACATGCTAATTAAAACTGCAGATGTGACTTGGTGGTTAGATTAAATAACACCTCTGGAAAGAGGGAGAGCTGCCAGCTATAAAAGCAGAAAGCTCCTCAATTAAATTTCTCAAAGGGCTGTTGCTGATCTAATTTCTCCTAATTCCTAGAAGCAGAACTGATAACCCTCTTTTTCTGGATGATGTCTGTCAGTTCAATGCTGACCCATACCTAATCCCAAATGCACTTTGACTTTTTCTCCTTACAGTTTGCCCAGTAGCTCAGGTGGACACTTAAAAACGTTTCTCAAATGCTCCTATTTTCTCCTGCTTGGGTGAAAATAGAGCAGGCAGTGCACATGTGGGACTGAG
This sequence comes from Ammospiza caudacuta, assembly GCF_027887145.1. NCBI lineage: Eukaryota > Metazoa > Chordata > Aves > Passeriformes > Passerellidae > Ammospiza > Ammospiza caudacuta. The sequence continues at coordinate 82,428,453 of NC_080632.1, read as the reverse complement.
GCTACCAGAACAGCTCATTTTCAGCCCTTTTTTAGTTGCAGAGTGAGTAGGAAAGCCTGAGTTTCAGACAGGACAATAGCCATCAATGCAGGAAAACATGTCATGTCTACGTGTGCTAAAGACAGATCTTCACAGTGCTTCTAATCTCACAAGCAAAACCAGTTCTATTTCCACCGGACCTGGTTAGTTGGCTTGCAAGGTGCTTACAGTGCCACCAAAACCGCATGAAAATTTTCTTTTGGGTTACGGCAGCGGCTGAGGGCTTGAAAAATTCACATCACTCCTAAGGAAGAAAAGAAACAGCACGCCAAAAAAAACTCTCCAAACGGAAAACCGAAAATGATATGAAGCTAAAGCCTCTCAGCCTGGCTTGTCATTGCTGGAGACGGCGTCTCCTGCGGCTGCTATTCCTGCAGCAGCTGCTGTGTGGCATTGCTCCCCTTCAGATGGAGAGGAAGCCGCGCTCAGCGCCGTGAGTCACCAGCGCTGGCTGCAGACAGCCCTGTTCCCTGTCCTCGTAACAAACTGTTCTAATTGTTATGTTGACTGTTATGGCTAAAATTGCAGTGCTCTGCTGTTCGGTTTGCTGTTTTTGTTTTTGTTTTTTTTTTGTTTTTTTTTTTTTTGGTTTTTTTTGGTTTTTTTTGTGTTTATGGTTTTTTGTCTATATTTTTACAAAGCTATGGGGAGGGGAGAAAAAGCGCCTTTTACAAATTATTTTTAAGGGGGAAAAAAAAAAAGGAGATGCCTTGAAAAATAATCTGCTGGCTATAAAATCTATTATGAAATATCTTTCAATTAAAAGGCTACATAATTTATATGCATAAGCTTTTCTTCTGTCAAGTTTATATTTTTGTTGTCTTGTCATAATGCCCTGAAGTAACTACTTTTGAATTTTAAACTTTAACATTTATCTTAGCAATCATGCTGTGAAGATAAATACCCCTTGAGGAAGACACACAATTGGATCTTGTATGCTAGTAAGTTAGGCTTTGTACCAGTTATTACTGCACTAGGAAGCATAGGGGTTCAATAACAACCATTAGCATTTAGAGATACTCTGTTTATGTTCAGTGTATTGTACATGCACCAGTTAATTAAAGCCATGCAATGGTTGTGATCCTGAAACTCAGCCTGGGATCCTTGGAAAACATTTGGGTGGCATAAAAGGGTCGTAAATGAGTTTAAAATGTTCATTAAAATTTCCCCTGGTGCTAAACTTTCTGTAGGGGTCTTTTTCTTAGTTCTCTTCTATCACAGGGGATATGGAAGGAGCACAGCTGAGAACTCCTATGGTAAAGCAATACTTTAGAGCAACAGCAGCAGCTCCTGAAATGGAGTGCAAACTTCATATTCTCACCAGTTTAAACAGCTCCTAAACCTCTTGCATGTGCAGTGTGAGCCAAAAGGGTTCACTGGAAAATCACTTTTTTTTTTTTTTTTTTTAATGTGAAGAGGATGCTTTTTACCTGTCTCAGTACTTTGATCTGATTTACTCAGTGGCCACGTAGAGATGCTCGGGGCCAGCACAACGAGAGAACAGACTGAGAAGAAAATGTCTTGGGACAACAGGAAGGGGAGGACAGTCACACGAGTGAGTATTCAGCTGTCACACACCTTGGTTTCAGGGTGGTAATTATGTCAGGTGTTTAACTCAAGTAAGAACGTGGTCACCTTTAAGCAATTCTGAGGCTGCACTGTTATGAAAGCAGACAGCTATCTTCTGTGACACAGTACCAGCACTCAGATGGCCCTGTGCTTAGCTAGACTTTACTGAAAAATCCAGGGGGAAAAAAAAGATTAGAAAATGTGCTAGGAGTGACATGGGGAGGAGGTATTAATGGAGAGTTGAGAACGGAGTAAAATACGTGTTTGTGCTCTCCTGATATGTGCAAAGATGTAGAATAGCTGAAACTGATGGTCAAACTCCTTCTGTAGACTTGTTCTAGACTGGCCTTTGAAGGGTTTTTTCCCTTTGCTGACCACTGAAGGAATAAATGACCATTAGACCACCAAAATAAACATTTAATTAGTTTTCAAATAAAAACTAGAAACAATAAGGGGCTCTGAGGCAGTGCACAGGGTCCTAGAAATAAACCTGATTTCTCAGCCATGACTTATATCATTCTCTGCTGAGAGTGGTCCTGAGGCTTCTGTGACTCACAAGGGAGCAATCTGTGCCCCTTGTGTGGACAGAGAGCCTGTGACCAAGGGGAATGTGGTCACCCAAAGGCAAGCAGGTGGTGCCAGCCCCTCCCTGCTGGCTGCTCTCCTGCCCACTCCCTGCAGCCTGCAAGAGCCACTGCGCTGGTTATTTATCTCTGCATCGAGGACTTGCTTTCAGGCACAGTCTTATTGATTTTGGTGCTGGCTATACTGCTTGTTTTGTAACCTGAACAACTCATACGCTTCCCTGCCAAGCTGCATGAAAGCCAAGCAGGTATCAGGACCCCATAACATTTCAGAGAGTGTTACAACCTTTGTCCTGTGCTGTTATTGCCTTTAGGCTTCATAAGAGGTGAGGATCCAGATTTATGATTCTTATGATTGCCAATATAAGTTCAAGAGCTCTTTTTTTTTTTTTTTTTTTTAATCTTGGTTCCTGACTTACTACAGAAACAAAATGTTTGTGATCATGATAATTCAGCCTGACTCTTAACTCACTTTTCCCTCCAAACTTTTGGACCTCTTAGCCACTTTCAACTGGCTAGGGAAGATGTGAATTTCTGTTTAATTTCTAAAGCATTTTTAGGAAAACTGGGGATTGGCTCCCAGAACAGCCTATCCACTAAAAGATGTTCTGCCAGGAAGGATGACAGATCAGTTGCCATCAGATGTTACAGCCCAGCAGTCACCAAACAAATAGCTCTGGACCCATTTCTAATTACACTGATCTTGCACTGTCTTGTAGAATTTTAGGGGTAGAGGCTGGCAAGAATATTCTGGGATGGTATGGGGACCTGCAGTTAGTTGCTGCAAAAGAGGTTTCTGTAGTTTTGTTTTCAACGGATGTTAGATTTATTTCTTCTCTTATCCCTGTTGACTGCTGTCCTGATTGTGACAATCTTGTTTTTATAAAACGAACCTGGAGATGCTGCCCCAGTCAGCTGTTCGATTCACAGGGAGCAACTGTCTGTCCTCAGCATTTGATACATTCTTCTCCTCTCTTCGTGAAAGCCTGAAAAAGCAGAAAATAATAACAAAAAAACCAAACCCTTCAGACTTGCCAGAACTGTGGCTCATCTCCCTCCTGCCTCAGATAAGCTGGTGGGTAGGAGTATTATGTACTAGGACTGTGCTTTGCAGCTGGCCAGCTGCTCAACTCAGATTATCCAGAGGAAATTTCCTGAAACCCCACAGGCAAAAATACCCTGCCAGTGTACTACATGCACACACATATACCCAGGTACAGAAGGCTTGACTTTCCTTTTCCGAAGGTAAATGCTGCCCTGATCAATTTAGATTGAGAGTTTAGACAGTCTCACTTCCAGGTGAGATCTTGCCACCTATTTTTATTTACAAGCAATAGTAAGAATTCTTAAAGAAATTCCCTAAAATACAGTTATTTTAGAGCTTTTCTCTGCCAGTCCAGTTTTTCTTCTATGTCTCTCACTGTGACATCCCCCAAACAGCCTGGGCTGACATTTGTGATCACTGCTACCATCCCTTTAGCTTCACAGTACAGTCTTTAACAGTCCTGGGGCTAAATTTCAGGTCAGTGTGTGATCTGTGGCCCCTCACCACCAGATAATCCCTCTGGGTATGTTGCACAGAGCAGATTCCCCCTCCTCCCAGGACAGTAGGGCACATACACGTTGTACTACCACCCCACTCTTCCCTATCAGGAGATTTGTCTGTTCCTGGATGCATTCATGCACTGGAGCAGAAAATAAGAACTTAAAAAAAAAAAAAATAGAAATATATAAAATTTTTAAAATAGACTAATCTGTAGGGTAAACCAAATTAATTCCACTCGAGTCAAAACCGTTATCCTGATATTCACTAGATGAGGGTTCATTTTATAATTTCTAGCACTACAAGCAGCCATGCTTCAGTTTTACCTGCAGATTTTACAGAACACCAGTATTTTAAGCATGCAACAAAACAGCAAACCACAGTGTAGCCATTGCTTCCTTGTAGCTGGTTGCTTATTTTAGACAGGAAGAAATCTGTTCTTTTCAAAATATAATGGAAAAGATTACTAGCCACCAAATATATAGCAGCTGGAGGTGTCAGTTTGAATGCAGCACACATCAAAATACAAACATTTTTAACAGGTTCTAGTGCAGAACCAAGAAAAACCAAATTAGCAACACACTTGTTCTATCTATGCTCTTTGCTTTTGTGTATTTTTTATAACTTAAGTATATTAAAAGAAAATAAAATCTGATGAATGCATAAAAAAAGAAAATGATTCATTTTGCAATTGTAACCTAATCGGCTCCAGATCTCTGCAGGCTGTGGGGCACACCACTGAGCTGAAGTCATGTTGAAGAAACAGCTTAAAATGACTCACACACTGCCTGGTTTCTGGGTAGATTAGGTGTTTGGGGGGAGAGTGAGGAAAGGGGGGTGCTTGGGACTTTTCGTCATTCTTTTCCCAAAACACAGAAAAGGAGCAGCTTCAAATGCTGCAAGCATCCTGTTTGAAAAGGTGACTTCAGAGTGCAGGACTACCTGGATTGATTTTCCCAGACATGGGAAGTGGCACTAGGTGGGCTGCGTGATCTCCAGACAGCTGTGCTCTTTCTTTGTGAAACGCTTCGAGATTTACGATTCCAAGCCACCGGTGCAAAGGAAAAAGACTTAGCAAAATTAAGAGAGAGAGAGAGAGAGAAATAAGTTTTCTATAGGATTTTTGATGCAATCTGAACAATTATATTTGCAGGGATATTATTCTTCCTTTAGATTTATCATATGATGCAAAAATTCTACAGAAGGGGTAGCATCCTTTATTAAATTAAGGAGCTATTTAGAGTGATTTCTATAGAATCCAATTTAATTTCTATAAGCCCCTATAGGTTTCAATCCTTTTCTATTCTGTAGGATTTCTCCATAGGGACAGTTATTAGTGGCTGCAGGATTTGATTCACAGCAAAGTTGTTTTTTAGAAAGGAAAAATGGCTTCACTAGGAAAGATTTTAATGTAAACCAGTGTCTGCTTTTGCAGGTAACAGCCCTAGGCTGCTCCTTTGGCCAGACTGGGGCTGGATATGCCCACAGTGGTGAAATAAAACTACACAGGGGTACAGTGAACTTTTCCCGGCTGACATACAGAGGGTTCAGTCCTGAGAAATAGGCTTTTTTTTTTTTTTTCCCCTTTTTTGGGGTATTTTTGAGGCAGACTCGCACAGCCATCAGCTGAATGGGAAGTCTGACTGCTCGTAGTGAGTAACTCAGGTATAAAAGCAAGTTCTTTTAAGGGGGAAATGGCTCCTTAATCTGCCATTTGGTGGGAGCTGGCAGTTTCTCAGCACCAAGTTGCATCCTATAGATCTACCTGCGATCGTGCAGCTCTTATTGCCCTCCCCATTACCTGACTGCCTGCCAACAATTTGAGGCTGCATTTTATGAGGCAACAACACACACGGGGCTCTGCCAAAGCCGGCTCGGAACAACACAAAGAGCAGAAGCAACTCAGCCAGCAGTGACAGCTCCTCTGCCCCAGCTCCAATGACTAACCGGGTAGGAAAATCAGATTCACAGACTCTCTTAAACACTGAATCACACTCTTGTGTCTGAAGCACTTTGCAAACACATGTTCCCAGTTGCCTTTCCAGCACGCTGCGGCCCTTTTGGATCAGCAGCGGCGAGGAGGAGCGCAGGCCCAGGGTTTCATTTTGCCAGCAGCCTGCAGCAGCGCGGAGGCCGCGGCGCAAGTCGCACACACCTTAAGTTTTAGCGGTTGCCATGGCGATGAAAGGAGGCATTACAAAATGCACAAGCTGTTGAACATGTTGCGGGAGCCGAGAGGAAGGGCTAAGAATAAACTTTGGGCTAATTCTCCGTCACGGCGCGCCCCGAGCAGCTGCTGCTCGGCCAGCAGCGCGTCCCAGCATCGCGGCCCGGATAAGCAGCTCGCTAATGCCAGGCAGATTGGAGCAGGAGGGTGTCGCCCTGCTGGGCCCTCGCAGGTCCTGGTACCCAGAACAACGGCTGCAAATGGAGGGTTCTAAAGAAGGAAAGGGCTAATTTTGTTTTGATGGTTATTATTACTGTTTAATTTCTCATTTCCGTGGGGTTGACAGGATTGCGCCAGCTGCCGGCATACGAATAACCCGTTTTTACTTTAATGCTGTCTGCAAAAGTCCCCTCATGACGAAGGCTGTAGTGATGAGCTGGAAAAATAGGAAAGGTGCCCCTGCATCTGAGGCAGGAGCCAGAGTTTTGAAGGGGAAGGGAGATGAGTCTCACCTTTCACCATTTCTGTGGCTGTGTGTGGTCACTCCCAAGAGCACAGAACAGAATCACGGAATGTATTGAGTGGGAAGGGACTCGAAATAACCACTGAGTCCAACCCCTGTATCTCTGCATACCAAAGAGGAAGCATGTAATGGGCCCTGGCCCCTAACACTGGGGCAAAGAAACCTCCAGGGTGTTTTTCAGACGAAGTATTCCTGCCTCCCAAAACATCCTGACACAAAGACATAGGATCACGTAGAGCAAGCAGGTAAATGCTCTGTGTGCTTTTTGTAGAAAGCTGGCCCGGAAGACAGTTTTTCATTTTCCATATACCTCAGACCTATGCCTCCACACTCGCTGATCTGAGGCAGAATTCTTTAGCAAAGTCTTTCCTCTGCCTGACAAAAACCCACTAGATGGCAACATCCCTCATCCCCTCACCCAGCACGGCCAGAGCCGGATCCCTCTTGGTGCAGGGCTGAGTGTGCTGGGGGTGGCAGGTAAGACACAGAGATCTTGGATGTTATTGTGTGCTGAGACTTCCAAAGTGCAAACAGAAACAGATCGGCAGGAAATTCGTTGCCAGACTCGCCCTAACTTTAAATAGAAATTTAACCATCAACAGCAAAGCCTGTGTTACCTGTGTCTGTTGATGACACAGACAGTTGCTTCTGAGCACCTGTGCAGATTTCAGGTTCTGTAACTCAAGCAGCCCTGTCCATTAAGAATATAAAAACTACAAACCCCAACAAAATCTGATCAATTCTTGCCCTCTGCTTTCACAGGCTTCCCCTACTGTCTTGTCTTTCTCTCAAGTATTATCTTAAACTAATTTTGATTACTGCTTTCTATGTAAATACCTGTTTACATATAGTGTTCATCACATTTTGAGCATAACTTACAAGATTAATAGGAAATTTTGCAGGTTTCTTTGTGCACAGGGCTCACCCTATACATATGAATTTGAGACCCTAGTCTCTAATATATGTTCATGCACACAAGTTCTTAGAGGCACTAGAAAAGCCTAGTGCCTCAAAACCATGCAGGGATATTAAATGTGCTGCAGGAGCAGCAGATACAAGAAAGTATAGGATGGAGCTTAGAGGAAGGACAAAAATCTCCATCAGATGTGATGGCTTATCAAGAAGTGGAAATGGTCGAATTTTGAGTCTCCCATGTAAGTCAATAAATTGAACATTTCTCAGAGATATAACCCCAGCTCTGCCACAGGATCTGATAATGATGGCCTGGATGATGGGACACCTGTGATTTGATGCTGAGAACGATGCACTCAACCCCATGGAACCCCCAGAATGGGTCATTCTTGACAAACTGATAACCTTTAATCTTCATATTTTATCTGCCCTCTTAGTTCCAAAGGCAGGGTGGATGCATCTCTCACGAGAAAATTTGCCTATCAACATGTGCTAAATTTGGATTGCATGTTTGTTCTCCCTTTTCCCAATACAGGCTGGTTTTGATATTACTGTTATAGAACCTTCCTCCAATTTGTTTTCTGCAGCATGAGCACATGAGGTTGAACCCAAACTCAGCTTTTTAAAAGGGTGATAAAGGAAGGGAGGTCTGGGAAGGAGTGCCACAACCTTTTCCACAGAAATTCAGGCTAGAGAGAGTAAACTGCGAAAATCTATGAGATTTAACATGTTGGCTTTTGTCTTTAAGCAAGGTCCTATTAGAAATGTCCCCTAACCCTCCAAAAATAGAAGGGAAGGGGAAGAGTGAGATGAAGTTCATTAAACATGGATAAATAGAGTGTGACTGGCATAGAAAGATAGTTAGATTGTCTGGAGCTCTGCAGTGTAAGGGGGACCATCCACACAAGAGATAAAAACCCAGAGGAAATATCTGCAGGGCAGCAAATCCTGGAACTCTGCTTTTGTGATGGTTAAAGCTAATGCAACAAGAAGGCCCTCAGCTTCAGTAACTCATCCATAACCCTCTGGTGTGGCTCGCTGCAGGTCTTACAAGGAGCAGGAGACATTTGGTGATGTCTTATCTCGCGCTGACCACTCCCATCTTTAATCAGCAGGTGAAATCTGTGCCATGGCGAATCATAGACCTGCAGGAGCTCGGGACACTTTGGCAATGGACTCGGATCTTTTTCCCCAAGCTATTTAAGAATGGTCACTAAGGGCGTGAGTACACTGAATGGTGAGGGAAATTAACACTGCCACATATTGGTTATCCACACCTATGCCTGAAACGAACATGTTTCCAATTAAAAGTGAAAGAGACAATTGTTGAAGTCACTTTGGCAGTGAGAACTCTCCAGCTGCCTCTAGATTCCTGAATAAGTGAAATGTTTGACACAGAAGCATATGTTTTTGGCAACATTGTTTAATCCATGTTTTAAAGGGAAAATTGAAATTCTACAAGGTGTGAAAAAAAAAAAAAAGTCACTGGAACATTTTCTGTTTGGAGTGACAGAGACCATGTCACCCTTCTATTCCTGTTCTCTGTAGACTTTCATTTTGCAGGAACTGCCTTACAAATGAACAGAGAGGGAACATGCTGGGTAGGCACATAGCAGGAGAAAGCAGAGGCAGCAGCAGACTCCCAAAACAGTCACACTCTGCAAGAGACTGACAAAGGGCCTTGGAAGTAGAAATGCAATCTGAATTATAAAATCAGTGAAATCTCCTACAAGATAACAGCACATGTTTAAAAATTTGGTCTTTCTATTTGTTGTTAAAGCTGAAGAGGTGGGATGTAGATGAGGAAACACAACCTATAAATGTAAGCTGGTGACAAGTTACAGTTTACAGGCATCCCACAGCTCTGCCTCCCAAACCCAGCACCCAGCCTAGTCTGTCTCTCACTTGAGCAAGCCAGAAACTTGGATAGGCGAAACTGAGTCATCTTGCACTGTCTACTGCTACAAGGACGTAGCTCTAACTGGAAAAGGACACAGAACACTGTGTCTGCATGTACTTTTAGTGAACTTTCACAGGGTTTGGTTCTAGAAACCAGTATCTGACTAACTTCTTTCAAAAGTCTGCTCTTAATGTGCTGAAATGAAAGCATATTTCCATATATCAAATATAACACTGTTGAATAATTTGAATTTTGTGTCACAAAAAACCTCCCAAAACAAAACCAAACTACACCAAATTACTTTTATTTCAAGTAGCAGACAATAATAATAAAAAAAAAAAAAGCAAAAGAATGCCAAAAGAACACCAAAACTGTAAAAGTTTAGCACTTGTCACATGCTTCTGCCAAGGCCTCCTTAAAAAGAAGCATTTATTTCCCTTCTATGCTTTCTGTTTCTTATCCAGTCTTTGCCCCATTATAATGTGTTTTCCTTCGTATTCCATGACAGCTTAGTTTCCTTAACAGCTTTTTGTAAGAGAATTTCTCAAAAGCTTCTTGAAAGTCCTAATAGATTATGTCAGCCAGTTCTCCTTTATCCAATATTTATTTGACACTTTCAAAGAATTCTAGTAAATTAAAGAAGCTCGATTTTCCTTTACACAACACACATTACTTTGTCTGTTACATATCATGCTTATCTAGGATTTTTTTTTAATCCTGCTTTTAATTATCATTGCAGTCCATTTGCTGAAGTAAGACTCACTGGTGTGTAATTCCCAGGATCATCCCTAATGTCTTTTTAAAAGACAGATAAAGCATCTTCAGCGGACGATGTTAATGAGAGATTGTTTCGTTTCTGTGCAGCTCAACCACTTCGTCCTTAGGTTTCCTCAGCATCTGGTCCAGGTGGCTTGTTACCCAGGTTGGCATCTAGCCAGGACAGAGGGGTTAACACCTCTACCCATGAGGAAAGTGCTCCGAAATCCTTAATGGCCAGATGCATCAAGAACACCAACCTCTGTGTACCTGCTGATATTCAGCTTTTCCAGGGGCATGGCACCCCATGCTGGGAAAATATCATGGCTGTCATCTGTGGACTCGCAGGGCAGAATTTTCTTGCAGCTTTACGGACTACGAAGCTGATAGAACCATTTCAGCCATTTGTATACAAATATGCAGCAATTAGAGTGAATGAATGAAGCTCATTCCATAATTCCACTGAGCACTATAGTATCATGTAATCAGTTTATTCTACCTGCAACATAAAATTCTACTTAGTTACACAAGAGTACATTTTATCAATTATTGATTTATGAACATCTAAGGCTTTCTTCAGTCACCATTTATGCTCTTGGTTTTATCGTCTCTGCTGTACTGAGAGTAGTGTCATCCAGTGGCATAGTCTATACTACTTAAAATTCCACATACTTCAGTAGATTACCCCATTAACCATTATGTTTTCCAGGCTGTATAGATTAAAGTAATTAAACTTGTCCTCAAAGACCTAGCTTCTTGATTATGGGATCATTCTACCGCCTGCAGCACATTTGAGGTGATTTGCAGTAATATTGTCTTTGGGAATTTAGTGACCATATTACACTGACAGCAGTGAGGGCTGGTGGCCTTCTAAAAACCCAGATTTCATCTGTGCCCCTTAGAAAATATCTCACAGAGGCGTGCTGGGGCAAGGCAGCAGCGTTATGGGTGGCTGGATGGTTTTGGGAGACTGGCACTGGCCTGTTAAAACACAATTTGCTCTTTTGGGCTGTAATAGACTTACAACTGTGTTCTGGTTGGAAGTGGCTGAAAGAGAAGACTGAACACTGGCCCCTGTGAAATGAGCTGGATAGCATCAGCAGAAAGAACAGGTGCCCATATCATGCTTAAACCAAAGTATCCCACTCAATTCTCAGGGTAATAACTTCAGCATCAAGGCCAAGGATAAAATGAGAATGGTGACTTAAACTGCTTTTCCCTCCCTTAGAGGTGTCCCTTCAGGTCAAATGAATGCATGTTGGCCTGAAAATCTGAGGAAAGCTGCATGTTTTCTGACTATGCTTTATCTTTTCTGTGGATAAAAGGGAGATTTAAGAATGTCAATCCTGCATCTTTCACTGGCATGAAATTTTCTAAAAAATGTGTAAAGGAGGCAAAAAAAAAAATTGATGCTTGCAGACAGGCTGCTGATACATTGTGGAGAAATTTTCAAAACCATTCCCTTTAGAAATAATTCATCTTGTGTGTCATATATTTTTCTCTTTTTCCTCCTTACAAAGGACTGGAAAACAGGATCCTCAATGCTTGAGAGTTAATCTGCTTTTGCTACCCATTCCTCACCTGCAGTCAATATTCCCCCTCTGTGACAACCATAGCTATGAATTTATTTATTCAGCAGCAGTGCCCAGGGGCCCCAGTAGGGATCAGCATTTCATTTATAATATGCAGCAAAATATAGCAGAGTCCCATGTGACTTTTTTTCTTAATAAACAAAGGATGAAAGGATATAAGTGGTCCTTCCCATTTTACAGATGGAGAACTGAAAAGCAAACAGATTAAAAGGTAGATGCAGAAAAGGATTTAGACAATGTACTCACTGCCACTTAGCCTGCATCCCATATACTCATCACTCTGACTCTTGGCCATCTGCTTTTGGAATGATCTCTATATTTCATGGATTCTTAGGTTTTTTTACTAAATTTCCCTAGGGACGTGCATTTCTGCCGTAATACAACCTGAATCTGAAGCTGCCCAATGTCTATTTCAATCCAAAATTCCCAATGGGATTAAAAAACTAGACTTTCTCTGCTTGGCTCATCCATGTTCTTGCTGGATTGTGCTTCTCCTAAAATAGAGACCGTAGACCTCTTGTACATAAGAACCTAACAGAGACCAGGAACTTGGATGAGTAAATCATGGTGGTGCTTGGTTTTCCTTTCTTTCTTTTTTTTTTTTTTTTTTTTGTTGTTTTTTTGTTTTTTTGTTTTTTTGTTTTTTCTCCCAATATTTTTGTATTTAATCTAGAATCTGGATGTAGACTTGTGTCCTTTGCGCTTTAGGTGCAAAGGGATGACGTTTAGTATACAGCTGTCTGGACAGCTTATCTAATCAGAAAAGACACAAGGAATAAAAGTAGAGGGTGTTTGTTGACAATCCTGGGTTAGCAGTTGAACACAATTCCCAGAGTCCGAAGACTTGTCTTTTATTTTATGTATGTCTTTTATTGGGACCTACTTATATTTCATTTAAGACTGCTGATCCAATGTGGTGGTCTAAGCTTACAAGACCCAGGTATTTGACTACTAGAAATAATACTTGAGTAAGAGCATTAGAAATTAATGCTGTCAGGTAAATTCTACACAATTATGACAGAAGTTTCTGGAATGGATATTACAAGGAGCTAAGTCTCATGGCTGTATCTCCTTTTGTTTTTCTAGCTTTTTTCCTACATAGCTACATTTGAAAACCTTGCCAGCTTTACAAAGTTCCTGGATTTTTATTCTGACCCTGGCTACAACCCTGATTATCTTATCTTGCAGTCCAATATTCACAAAGGGGCAAGAGTAAAACAATATTTCTCAGAAATTCTGCAATCCACATCAGTGAGGAATAATATTTCAGTCTAGTGTGAGGTGCATCTTTAATTTCTGTGTTTCTCTTCTGTGTTCAGGAATGGTTCCAGGTATCAGAGTTCATATATAACGTGTCTCTGCTATGGTCAATTCAGGGAAAAATTATTCTTTCTCAGAATTTCTGGGGCTATTCAAGACTATTTAAGTACTAGAGACATTGCCTGATAGAAGCTAAGTTGTTATCATCTGTTCTTGGAAGCTAACATAATTTAACATTATGGAGACAAGCCATTTTGTGCCACTTGTCTTCAGTGCTGGAAAAAGGCTCCAATACAAATAATATTAATATATATATATGCTATTGACTAATGAGTCAGATGAGGAGTGAGACTTTTATTATCCTCTATTTCTAGAAGTTCTTGGGTTTTTTGCATAGCTGTGCATTGTAATGAAGAACAAGATTTATATTGCTTTCCTGTATAAAGAATACCAGTCTCTGAGCTACAGTAAATTTGCATGCTTTCACTGAAATCCATGGGACCGTGATTAAATTTGAACTACCGATTAAATCTTTTGTTCAGTTATCACCCAGGTTCTTAGTGCTTTGCAAGATCAACCTGCATGGATCTAATCCAATTATCTTTGCCAAAGGAAGGTTGACTTTGACTACACCAGGATGAGTAACTGTGTGTCGTGATTTCAGAGCCACTCTAGTGAAACCCCCCCTACTCTGCAATAATGCTGGGAACTTGCAAACACACATTTGACAAACTTTTCACTCTTGAGAGTGATTCTGCTGAAGGATGAAGTGTTTCATCTCACCCCACAGCAGAAAAGGAGCAGGTACTGCAACCCACCCATTCTCTAAGGTGCCCCAAACTGGCAGCCCCCACTCCTGGGATTCAGGATTTGTACAGAGATTTGTAGTGGCAGCATTATGTATTCCTTGAAAGAAAACCTCTCCCAGGTGGGTCAGGGAAAATGGCTCAGAGAACCCATCAGCAGCCTCAAATCTGTGCAAAACACAAGCTGATTTTTTGCTTCCACTACTTTTTCTTATTTTTTTATTTTTTTTATCCTGCCCCTTTTCCTCTCTTCTATGAGAGAGAGAGTCTTCTGTTTAATAACAGTCTGGGTTAGCCAGACAAGATAATTTATTTCATGAACCTTCTGGGATCTGGTCACCAAAACGCAGCTAAATCAACATAAACAGTCTAGCATGAGTACGAGTTGTTGGGGAGCTAACAGGAATGTGCACTTTGGTTCTTTTCCCCCACATTGGAAGGTAGAGTCAGCATCAGAAAGAGAAGCTGAATTTTGTAGGTTTGCCGTGTTTTTCTCTTTGTCACCTTTCTTTGTCTCTTCTCCCTCTCCTGTTTCAGACATTTCCCTTGCTTTGCCTGAAAAAAAATGTAAATTAGCAACAACAGGAATCCTGGCCCTTCTCGGTTAAATTCTTTAAGGATGTTTCTTGTTTTTCTTTTCCAAGTACCATTTATTACCATCTTTAACGCAGTGTTTCAGTGTGTTAAAGCACACTATTCTCTCTAGAGGTTTGGTTTTTTTTTGGTTTTTTTTTTTTTTTTTTCCCTACAGCTAAAGGGGTAATAAAGGATACAGTTAAAGCCTCAGTTACTAGTTTAAAATTTCATGCTTCCACCTTTTTTTCCTTCATTCCCAAATGACTAAGCAGATTAACTCAGTGATGCTGGACTGGGAGAAGCAGTGACATTAAACATTGTTCAGTGAAAAAATCAGGGAGTTCTGCTAGACCAGGAATGAGACTGAGGCTTTTTCCTGGGATCTATTATATCCAGAGACTGCACTTATCTGTAAAATAATGAATTTTGGAAAAAAGAAACTAGAAAGAAATACCACAAAACAAACAATAATAAAGGAAATTGAGGGTGTTTTAAAATGTATTTTAAACTTGCCCATTCAATTTATATTTCCCAAAAACTTCTACTGCCTCCTGCCAGAAGATCATCAAGCCAAGTCCTCAAGATGAGGACAGCTTCAAGCCTAAAATCCCATCAACATAAATGAGACAAATAGAATGCATTGCACAAATATGTGTGGCACAGCACACCTGAGACATTCCTGTATGGGACAGCTGCTGTCCTTTTTTAATTATGGCTCCGAATTTTTCTTGAACTGTAAGCAAAATATTAGGACTTGATGATGATCCAAATGAACTGCATTTATTCATACCAAATTTTACATTTTAGACAGAGAAAACAGAGCTTGCCATTTCCAGAATAGGTGTCACTTATGGTCTTCTGACAAATATTTTGCTCACACTAACACACATGCAGCAGTAACTCAGGAGCGCATATATCTAACAATGGAAGGCTTTACTGCACTTCAGTCCCATGCTTTCAATTTGGCCAGGCAGCTGAACACATCTTCAATGATCCTTAGATTCCTTTTTAACTCTGTGAGCTGGAATCCATCACTTCCCAACATTTTGAAGTGTGAGAATTTGAAAGGTTTATTCTGATCATTAATCAGCCCCTCCAATTAAGCACAATTACACCCTATAATGATAGTTATAATTATTGATTGATTAATCTTTCAACTATTAATTAAGAATCTTAATTAAAGGAGTTTTTTCATGTTATTTAAACTGAAACATGACTAATTATTTTGTAATTTACCCAGTATGTGCAAAAATTGCATTAGTTCTGTTGTGTTTTCTCTGTTTCATTGCTGCATTGAAAAAGCTGGATTTAGATTTTCAAAAAGAGCCATGTCTCCATCCTTGCATGGCCAACTTGTGAAAAACTTTGTCCATCCAGGTTTGCAGAAAGGGCTGAATCTAAAATGACTTTTACAACAGGAGATGCAAAGCAATTTCATGAGATTAAATAGTTAATTTGAAAATCTTGGATTTTGCCTGCAAACTGTCATGGGTATTTGAGTTACTATTCCTTAGCCTTCAAAGTGTCTCACAAATGTAAGATAAAGAAGGAATTCATACTCTGGCATGAATGTAAGCACCACTGAAGTCATACTAAGTGAAGAATGATGACAAAGTTCTGGTCTCCTAAAAAATTCCAGTCTCTAGTGCATTTCTTTTGGCTATCCCAAAACTGAATTACAGCTTCAGAGAATGAATCCATAAAAGCAGAGAAAAATGATGAGGGACTTAGATATACCTATAGGCACCACTTTTCCTATTTAGAAGAAAATATTTTTCAACTGCATGATAAATTTACGTAGAGAACCATTTCTAGGACTGCCTATCGTTGTTTAATTCAATCCTACACTTGTATTACAATGGACTGAACTCTTCATCTCAACGTTTCCAAAATAATCTTTTGGGAGAACTTTTTATTTCCAATTTTTTTTTTTTTCCCAGCACATCCAAGCTGCTTGTTTTCCATGAAACCATGGTAACTCTTACTTCCATTAAAAGTGATGGATACAAGTGCAAGTATTTAAAAGAATCCTATCAACAAAATTTTAGGTGTCTACAATTGAGTTAACCATGCTGTATACAGTTACTGGATAGAAACAAAGAATTCTAAGTTGAGAATAGTTTGATGCTTAGAAAGATTCTTAAATTTCAGGCAAGTGATTCTCTCTTACAACTTATAAATCTCTGTTGATTGTAAAGGAAGTAAAAAATGTCTTGTCCAAATATATAGCTCTAAAAATAAGTAAAATCCTCTTTTCCCTATGTTTTGAACTCTTGCACACTCTATTTAAAATTTTAACTGCAGTCTGTGCCAAAAATCACATTCTGAGAATATTCATTTTAACAGTTGTTATGTTGAACGTGTGATGGGATTATTTGTGTGAACATAAATAAGGTTGGAAGAATCATGTTGTTTAGTCCAATAATACAACTGATCTTGGTAGAAAACAGTGTAAAGACATGCACTTTTTATTAGGAAATTAATCAACAGGAGATATTGATTTACAAACTAATAGATTCTGTTAGAATAGATTCTTCTAACTATAAAACTTTCAGTGTGGAGCATGTTATTTTTACCTTAAAAACATCAAAATGAATTGTTCCCTGGTTATATTTTTCTAGAAGCTTTACTTCTGTGGGATAAAAAAAAGTTATGTCATTTCCAGCTAATCCCTTGCCATTGTGAAAGAAGAAAAAACAACAACAACAACAACAACAACAACAACAACAAAACCCCAAACAATAAAAACCCCAAAACAAACCCAAAAAACCAAAATGGAGAAAAGAAACTCAAAAGGATAAGCTACATGCATGGCAGATGCAGCAGTTGCACCTCATTCTATTAGTAATGGGGTTTGTTGATAGTACACACAAGCAAGCTGGAAATCCTATAACGCTCATGACATATTTCAAACAACATACAAACAAAAGTGTCAGACAAGGCTAAAAAAATTATAGAAGTGTCTGCCTCATAAATTCACAAATGTGAGATCCTGGTGTGCCTGTCCCAGACTCGGAAGACATCAGCAGGGGCAGAAACCTTTGCAGAAACCAAAAAGATCCTGATCTCTGAGAGCTGGCCTGTGTTCCAGGTTGTGAAGAAACCTGCTTCTGTTTGGGATGAACTGTTGTTTTTTGTTTTGTTTTTAACCCAGCCTTTTTAACCCACATGGCTACAGCAGCACCTTATCAAGATGAAATTTCTGGCCTAAATCACCCTTTGCTCTGTATCAGCAGTGGGATGAAAAGACTGCTTGGAAGGGAACTTAAAGGCCTGGGATTTTCACTGAAGTCATGATGATGTCTGCACAAGAGAGATATTCAGGAAAGAATACAATTGGTATTGTGTGAAGTGCTGGTATTGACTTCAGGCAGCTTTTCACTGCAAGTTCTTCTGAGTCCTCATCAGAAGTCCATTGTAGCCAACTGAAAGGGACCCCTTTTCTGTGAATATTAGCTGGGCTTGTACTTGTCCAAAATGTATGGTGTGAGATTTATATGCTGAGACTGCAGTATGTTCAGTCTCCAGGCACAGAACAAATCTTGATGTATTTTCTATATTATTTGACCAACTTCCCTTGACTTTCATTGAGTTTAGATTAAGTGAAAACTCATCAGTAACCTGCACAGTCTCCTTCACAGTTTGAAAATCAGTGACCTCTTTCCATCAATAACTGTATGGAAGCCAGTGCTTGCCAGATCAGAAACCATTTATGAACATAAATTTGCATAAGCTATAAATCATCTACTTTTGAACAATCTGCTCAAAAATCACAAAATTGAGAAAATATCTTACATTTTTTTCCTTATTTACCTTCTTTGATCTTAAGTGAATAAAAATACTCTGCTAATCGATCTACTGATAAATAACCATGGTTATACTGAAACACCCAACAAACATATTACGAAAACAGGTTCTGATTTTTAAATCATTACTGTTTCACCTATGGCCTTGTTAGTCCAGGGCTTGAATTATCCACTCGTTTTGTGCCACTGGAGACAATAAATATTGGCAATCAGTAGTTTGGGTGATTTTTTTCTGTCTCATTCAAATCGTAGCACAAGGTGAGTTCTCAGCGATGAACTGAATTTCCCTGAAGTTCACAGAGCTTTCGTTATCAGCATCTCTCCCTAGCACACAGGGCCCTGCGTTGCTCACACAGACAGCACCAAAATGCACTGCAGAGCTTTTAATGCATTCTGAATAGCTCTTGTCATTCAGGATCCTTCATTTCATGTTTCAGATTTTCCCAGGGGGCTTTGATGTTAATCCATTTCACACTTCTAACACATCTGTTCTTCTTCTGGCTTTCTTATCTCTTCTGAGCATTCAAATAAAAAAAAAAAAAAAAAAAAAAAAAAAAAAAAAAAAAGGAGAATAAAAAAGGAAAAGAAAAAAGTTTTAGCTGTCATTGTGCAGTTTCTGAAGCCAGACTTTTAATGATGAAGCACACTCCAGCTAACTTCATTGATACTTGAGTTATGTATGTAACAAGGAGTTATGTATGCACAATATATCCAAGGCTAACTGCTTCCACACTTTGAATTTCTCTTGACTCTTTATGTAAATTAAGAAAAAACTGCCCATCACAGTCCCTAGAAATAAGACAGCGTGGTCCAGTGATTAATTTTTGCACATCAACAGGTTTTATAAGAAGCAGCTGCCCTTCTCCAGCAGAATTAATTAAACTCTGACCAATCCAACTTTCATGTGTAGGCGTCAATACAAAGCAAAATGCTGAACAAACACAGGGTAGTGGTCATTTCTGCATATAACAGGAGTTGCCAAAATTCAGTGTTATGATCTTTGATCTCAGGAAAAATTAACTTTTCCTTCCTCAGAAGGTCAAAATTCAAAATAGAAATAAGTAATGCTAGTAAGAAAAATATTTCAGAATTCCTTATTTTCCTCCACCCCACCACGAGTGAAATGCATCTCACGTATTTGCACCAGCCCTCTGTAACTAGTCAAAGCTGGGTGCTCAGTCTCATTCCATAGTCAGTGGTGAAATACTGGGAGCTCTGGGTGTGATTCATCCCATCCCAAGATTTCAGTCTCCATGGGATGAATCACCATCTCTAGGTGTCACTTTCCATTGACACACAAAGTTTCTGGATGACAGCTTTAACTAAAAGTTTAACATTCAGGTAGCTAGAGCCCAACTAAAAATAATCCTAACTTTTGATTTTATCCTGGAGAATAAAAGAACTATTATAAATGTCCTTACTTTCCTTTTTATCCTTTCTTTCTCCTTTGGCTGGGTAAGGCATTAAGGCTATTAATGATAGTCCCCATTTTAAATATGAAAATGTACTATTTCATGGTTAAACTTTGCAGGAAATGTTCTATTGTAGAGTTGCACCTTATTTGAGGCATGTTTTGTGGGACTGACCAAAACTGGTTGCTTAACAAAGGCAGTAACTTAATAATGCTGGAAAAGAATTGTATTCAAAGCATCTCTATAGACAGGAGGTTACCTAATAACTTTCTATTGTAGGCCTGTCACTGTCTATGAAAGACATGCATTATCATATAAATGAAAAGACTGCTCTTTTCCATCATCCATATCCTCACTCCCCCTTAAAAAAAAAAAAAAAGAGAGAGGGAAAAAAAAAGGAAAATCTGTCCAGATCAGACTTTTCAAACTTTAAAAACATGAAGTTCTTTGCAAATTCTTACTAACTCTTGGCTGTTTTAAACCACATCAAAATGTAATTATAATGAGGCAATTGTGACATCTTTGTGGACGGATAATTGTTATTAAAAAGCAGAATGATGCCAATAACAGCCTTTTGAAAATGCATTTCCCAAGGGATGATTGTTTCTGGCTTAATCCCTCGTTTCCTGCTGCCCCAGTACTCCTGCTCAGCAGAGGCAGGTACTTAGTCACAAAACTGTTTCAGTTGTTCCCATGAAGAAAAGCAGAATGTTCTCATTTGGCCATTGCAGGTGGTGGTTTGCAAAGATGCTTGAGGCATTTATGATGATTCAAGCATTTAAGATGATTTAGGCGTTAAAAAGTTTGTCATAAGTAGTGCAATTTCTGGTGAGCAAGGAAGTCAAAGGATGTCTACAAACAGGATCTGACTAGAAAATCTGATTAATATAACAAAATGTTATTCACATAATCAATCCCATTTTGTTCAAAAGAAATCAGCTTCTGAGCTGTAATTACATTACAGCAAAGAGAACTTTTCCATGATGGAACAATCAGAAAAGCTGATTTTCCAAATGAAACACTCTACCAACAGTGGTTTCACTGCTATATTCAGAGAAAAAGGTAGTTGAGAACATCATCAATAGAAATAAAACATATGGATAAAAAGAACCGCCTTGTTTCATCAGAATTAAATGCTCTGATAAGGTCATGTTGATTTCTCTTTGTCAGAACTATAATTTTCTGTTTAATGTAGACGTCTGGATAGTTAATGCTGACTTTGGAAAAACAGATGTTTCAAAAGAAGTGAATTTCCTTCAAATAAAAAGAAGTTTCAGTGATGATTGGATTGTTCTGTAAAAATAGGGTAACAGATGTAGGCCTAGAAGCCCTAATGTTTAGGAAATTTTGGGCACCTGCCCCAGAATATTTGAAAGACAATGTCTGAAAGCGCAGCATAGGTGGGAAATAGTGGGATCTTTTGTTTTGTTTTGTTCAAATGGAGCCGTTTATCATTGTACTTTTCTATTTCAATCAAAAAATGTTTCAGAGGTAAGTTAACTTTACATGTGAGCATGTGCATGTGTATATCTTGAGAATGTTAAAAATTGAAAAAAAAAAACAAAACCAAAAACAAAACCATAAAAACAAAAAGAAGTAAATAGAAAAAAAATATATGGCAAGATAAAATAAAATCAACCAATAAGACATTTTTATTTTGTCCTATGTAGTCAAAATCCATCTTATTTTTTGACCTGATAATGAAGAACACTAGGAGATATGATTTAGTTATTTTATCTTGTCCCTCATGTTGCCAACTGGAATTTTGCAACCCTTGCAATACTTTAATCTCCATTCATAATTAACTCCTAGTTAGAAGAGAGTTCTTATCACGTATTTCAGTGCTAAACTGGGACAATGAGGACCTGTAAGATGAAATCCATCAGAGAAGAAAGGGAAGGAAGGCAGCAGGTCATCAGTCAGCCGTGTCTCCCTTTCAGTAAGCTGGCAATAAATGAGAGCCTCTGACTTCAATTTGGTGGTGCAAACTGATTTGATATGAAGGTTTCTTTACCAAAATAAAATTGTCTGTGCTGATTTTTTCCAGTCAGACATAAGGAATTTTTTTGACATTTTTCCCTGATGTCTTTAAGGTGATAATTGCTTGCTACTGCTGTTAGATAACAGAACTGCTAGTCAAGTGTATGAAATGCCTGGTTTGAAGCTGTGCCATTCATGCTGAAGATGAACGTGTGGAGGGGATTTTTAGTGTTAAGTGTCTGAAGTGTTCATCATTTTTTTCTTTAACACATCTCAAAGAACACTGGAATTCATCACGAACAAAAAGACTGAGACTGATTTTGTCTGGTATGGCTTAATTTTGCACTCTCTGCTACCAACGTTCCTCCATGCCCTCCACTTTCCTGTTTCTTTTCAGAAATAGTCACATGGCTCATAATCCCCTGTGTTTGGTGACAATGGCCTTTGAGTCTACAGACTCATCTCCTCTGCTTTTGAATAACCTTTGTTGGCCAGATATTGTCTTTCTTGAGCTGAGTAATTTATTTTCTGGGAAACAGACAGGTTTTCTGGCTGTAACAGACAAACACTCCCACCCTCCCTCATCATTCGGTTCTGGAACATTTTATTCACTCCTTTTGCTCACAGTACCTCCTAATTCAAATGCGTATGACTGAAGAATATGTCTGACCTCACTTAAAGGCTCATAAAAAGACCTGAATTTTTTTGCTACTTCACAGTGAGTTGAATGACTGCTAAAATGAAGAACCAAACACCCTTCTCTGACTCATATTGATATTTTGTTCCAGAATGAAAAATAAGATAAGAATGTCTAGGACGTCTGTGTAGTTATTAGAATTATGAACACATCTAAGGTTTCCAAAACAGCTTGCTCATTTGAAGAGTAATGATGCCTAAAGTACCTCAGAAGCACTATCAGTCTCTTCTGACTATATTTGAAGCTGAAGGAGAACACAATTCCCTAAAAATCACCAAGTTTCTAAATAAGATCTTAACTCAGTTACCCAAATAGCCAAGTTATCAGTTATCCAGATGTTCAAGACTGGACAAGGACTTTATTTTCTGTGGATGCTAAGTGAATTTTCTAGCGTGGTTATGCTCTGTTGTAGGAGGTAAATTTTACAGACTTTATAGTCTGTATTGAATTTTAGTCTCTCCAAAAAAGACAGACAAACAGTACAGGAGTTCTCAGATATAATTTTGATTTTAGACTCAGTAACCTCAGATCACAGAATCACAGAATGTTCTGAGTTGGTGGGATTTGACTCCCTTCTGCATGTTGGAAATCATGACAGCACATTCACACATGCACTCACTGTCAAAGGAATCAAATGGAAAAACCTTCCCAAAGCAAAATGTTCCTCCCAGACGAGGAGGTTGGTACTTGGTCAGGAACCCTGCAGACAGGGGAATTGTGAGGCTGAAATGGAACTTAGAGGAAACCAACACTAGAATTTAAGAAAGCCACAAGTGCAGCGAAGCTGACCCTGAGCAGTCCAGTGCCACTGAATCCTGGGAAGAGAGAAAGTTTCAAAAATGTGAAGGCAAAGGTTGTAGAGAGGAGAAGGACAGAGCACATATTTTAAAAGGACATTTTACCCTTTGAAAACCTGTTTGCTTTGGTCTGTTACTAAAAAATTAGGACAAGGATTATTGTCCTATTCGTTTCACCCTGTTTCATGGAACATTGTTCTATAAAAATAAGTTACTGTTATTATCATGATAAATAAAGGACAGATTTGAGCAGTGCTATAAATTTTGGTAGTTTTAGATCTATTGCATGAATTTAAATGGATGTTTTTGTCACGGTTATCTATTCCCTTGACCACTCTTTTCAAAGAATTAAGGATATAGAATTTTAATATTCAAATAAACTGCATTTTGTAGCATAACTTCTTCAGTATTTGGAAATGAAGCAGTGCTAATAATAATGATCATGCCAAAATATAAATACTATCTATAAATAATTGCTACTAGACACAAGCAAAACACAGAACTTAGATCTTTTCATAATCAAGCTCCTTTATCCTTGTTCAGTGAGCTGTTGGATTAGGATGAGGATGAAGACCTTGAAAATTCTGACTTCCCAAATGATACAAAATCACTCAGGTCTGGAAATAAACCAGAAATCAGAGAAACGTGTCTGCAAAAAATCTTGGCTATTGTGAAGAACTAAACAAAACCAGCCTGGAAACATTTCTAGCTTCCACAGAACTGTTGTAGTCACGGCATGCTCTACAGGTTACTGCCTTCCAACCACAACAACTCCTAAGGACACTCTTTAACCACTCTGAAATACACTCCCAGAATTAATTTCCAATTAGTGAAAAAACAAAAAAACATGGAACAAAATCCAGACAAGCAGCTGATCACCACTATAAAGCTTCAGTGAATAAGTGAGGTTATCCACACTAAATTTTGTGCATTCTCTTTTCTGTCTAGATTTGACCCTCATCGATGATATTGTGGAGGAGAAACAGGAAAGTTCCCTGGACATATTTTGACATGGCATGGTTATGTTTTATTTATTTCAGAGGGAAGAGAGGGCATTGTGGAAATGGTTGGATTTGTCAAGAAAGTGCAGAGTCATCCAAACCAATAGCTTTGGACGTGAAGTTTCAGGGCTGTTTCACTGCAACTTTAAAGGTTTTGTTAGCCTTAAATCTACATTCTTGTCAAAATAAAAAGTAAAAAGCAACCACACAGTCCAAGAGAGACAAGGCTTTTTATGCTGTTACTCATCGAAATTCAAATTATTGCTCTGTCAATATTGCAGAATGTCAAAACCACTTGCAATTTGTTAATGTTCAGGTATATTTTTTTTCAGTATTAAATTTAGAAATATTCATTCCTTTTCAACAAGTATTCACTAGAAAAATATCTTGTACTTGAACTCACAACAGAAGTCATCTTGACTACTTTCATGTGCAACTCCAGTGAAGAATGGAAGGAGCTGCATTAGAAAAATATATTTTGAAAAAATGATATGTTTTGTGGATTGGAACACCCTTTTCCAACGAACTCCTGCTAAAATGCCTGATATTTTAGGATCCTTTCCCCTCTTCGTCCCCAGGATTCTGTGAAAATTCCATGTAAAATTGATGCATTATTCCATATAATAACCTGATCCAAATTATCCCTGTTTCAGGATGGAAATTGCGCCAGATGACCTCCAAAGGTCCTCTGCAACTAAAATGATTGTGGTCCTGAGGCAACTGTTCAGCCTGACTTTTTGTGGATTGTCAAAAAGGAAAAAGAAGGAGATGTCTAGACTTCAGTAGTCATGTCTGGTAACATGCAGTGAGTTGCTGATCCAAATTTACTCAATGCTCAATTATACAAGGTCCTAATGAAATAGGGATATAAAACAAAAGATGAGATTCATAATATTAAGTAACATTATAGGAATATAATTCATTTATTCACCTTTAAAAATTACATAAGAATTGTTGGAAATAGTTTTAAATGCAAACAAGTGGTGTGAGTGGATTTTATTCTATTTTAACATATAGCTGACCTGCATAACAAAACCTTCACTGAGTGAGTCTAAGCAGTAGCTGGAAGTGGGTGGAGGTTGGAAGTCTTGGTTAACATATACTTTAATAATCCAGAAATAATATAATCACCTCTACTTAAGAAATCTTTACTTTTGGAAGTGAGTAGCCCTTTTCTTCCTCTTCAATTTGGAGACCTGTACATTCATTATTTCACCTTATTTTGTTCATGAAGTTAGTAGAGGTTATGCTGACATTATAATTACTGATCAAAAATGAGAACAGAGACAAGTCAATGAAAGTAACCTAAAACTTTCTTGACAAACAAAACATAAAAGAACCCTTCTGAAACAGTTTTAAATTGTCTTCCCTGTATGTTTTTAATAGAGGCTCCATTCTTCACATAATATAATGAATAACACACACTAGGCATTGAAAAAATAGGTCTGTAATTATGCTTCAGGGGCTTGGTGACACTGATAAAACATTCACCATCACCCTCTCATTGGAATTAGACTAATTATGTACATAGTTGGGTGTCCATTAATCCTATTATTATTATTATTATTATTTAACACTATTATTCATAATGTAAGTTTTCCTTCCTTTAATTTCAGACTTGTAACAATCGAGAATGTTCCATGCTTAATTAGCAGCCAAAAGCTTGAAAGTGCAGTATAATGGGACATTATGGGGGCTCGATAGTGAGTTAATGACATAGCAACCAGCTAACAAGAATGAGGAATTTTTACAGTGGGATTCTAAAATGAACTGCATGGAAGCACGAGTTGTGTCCAATAACATCATTGCCAGTGCCCCTCTCTAGTCTCCAGAAGTGAGATAGGTGCCAGAACCACATCCTGCACTCCTCAGAGCAACAAGACTCATCCATGCCCTGCCAGTGGTTTTCTCTGGTGGGAAGAAAGGTTAGTAAACCTTGAGTAAAACTTGCATTGGCAGTGCTCATTTCTGGGAGTCTGTCTAGGAGCCATTCTCTGAGACCAAATTCTATCTCAAATAAGGGAATAAGAGCAGGGACAGGAGAGAACAATAAAGGTTAGGCTGAAAGAGTCTCAAAAACAAATACCTTGTTATGAAACTGCCCTTTGTCCTGGATCATGTTAGGCTGGTCTGCAGTGTTGTCTATATGCCACAGAAAAGGTGATTTCTGAAAAGGAGGCTTTACTGAATTCAGCACAGTACAGGTTTTTAAGGAAACTGGATTTTGCTCTTATTTTCCAGGTACAAGTTCACTGAGTAATATGAGATCTGTATACTCCATCCCACATATAAAACACAATAATATTATTTTACCTCAACAGGATGTTGGTTTACAGAGGACACTTTTCCAGCAATTGTTCATTCTTTGACAGTGCAGCAAGGAAGAGCCCAGTATTTTCCACAAAGTTTTGTAGTATTAGTGCTACTGCAATTCAACCTAAATTAAGCTTATTGAAGTAACTATATTTTTACCTCAAGTGATTACAGCAGCCTACACAGAATACTCTCTATTCTACCTAATTTAGTAGGGGCTGAACTATTAATTACAACTTTCCCCTGGGAATGGTTCCCGGTGCTTGTTTAAGAATAGTCAGACTTGCAATCAGGCTAAGATATTTCTCTATAACTGATGATATTACTTCCTTTCCAGAAACGCTTCTCCGTCGACTCCAATTCCTTACAATACTGTGGTTTTGTTAGAGACCAAACTCTGAGGTGGCTCCAATTAAATTCTGTGAATTCTACCCACATATTCACACGAGTTACTCTTTTAAAAGTGTCAATTCAGACTTTTCCTATCATTAGACACGAGTTGTGTGAATGCAGATCTCAGGTGATAATCCATCCAGTCTTTGACATTAAACTTTGTAGGAAGGAGAAGTCATGAAATAGTAACCACTTTGTGTTGCAAGAATTTCTACCTCTGTTACCAGAAGTCTCTGGTCTCAAAACCAGCTCCTGAGCCAAAAAAACTGGAATCTGAAAGTCAGGTCTGATTCAAAAAATTTCAAAAAATTTTCAGGGTTTTTTTTCACTGTTTTTTTTTTTTTTTTCCCTCTTGTTTTCTGGTCAGTGAAAAGCAACTTTAAAGTCTAATTCAAGGAGGAGAAGTAAAATATAGATGTCTTTTGCCCCTCTACTTCACAAATATGTGGAAAAATAGTCAAAAAAGCAGTTAACAAAAAATTTACAAAAAAAAAAATTAGTGGAAAGAATTATTGCCTTGTTTTTCTGTGAGTGAAAGTGGGCTTTAACATACCAATAAGGTTGCATGAGAGAAATCAAAAGGAATATCAAATAGCATTTCCTTTTCCCAATTGAAGAACATTTACCTCTTCTTTTTGGTAAGGATAAAGATACTACCACATAAAGAAAAGATTTTTCCTGTTGGTGCTGTTTTCATGCCTTCCTTGCATTTGTTTCAGTAATTACATTTTTCCCTTCAAGTTTCTATACTGATTTTGAGCAGAGCTGAATATAGGAAACAATAATTTTGATTTGCTATAAAGGCTTGACAAGACATGTAATTGTTTACATTTGAGAATTTAACCCTAAAACCAAACCAAAACAAAATACAATAACTTCTTATTCAAGTGTTACTGGTCCTCCACATATTCTGCGTCAAGAGAAAAAGAATTACCACTTCTCTCATTCCCTTTGTGCAAATCAGAAATGAAAACTAAATAACTGGGCATAGCATGCCAAACACTCATAAATCAAGTCTGCCCCCAAATAAGCACCATTCATAATAAAAATATGCAAATAACATTGACAGAAGCCATGCAAATAATTTCAGAAGTAAATCAGGGTAAGTGGGCAGTAATAAATTCCAGTTTGACTGGAACGGCAGAAATTTAGACGAATTAGTGAAAGGTGGGAATGTTTTATAACCAGATGGAAAGACAGTAATCATTTGATCAAGTGCAACTGGACACTGCAAATTATTCCATCTTTCTCTTTAGGATGAGACATGCACGGGGTATTAACCAGACTTCTTCCAGACTTATTTCTGTAAATCTTTTGGGTGTGGAAACATAAAAAAGAATACGAAAACATCATGTTTTGAAAGCGAACCCAAACCAGTAACAATTAGAGCTACAGAAACAAAAAAACAAACAAACAAACAAACCCCCCCCCCCCCAAAAATAAACAGCAAAAAAGAACCCCTCTGTTTATTATTCAACGAGGCTCCCTCCATTATGTTTGTGCAAGGGACCTTAAGATAAAGTGCTTACAGGTGTCCTCTTTTCCTGGTTGCATCATGTAGGAGAAAGGGAAGCAGCTAAGATAGCCATGAGGAGCACAGGCATGCCAGTGATTCACAAAAGAGAGGACCTCTTGCTGTCTCTTTGGACAATAATGCTGTGTTAATTCCTCATGCCTAAGAACTAGGGTGGCAGGTGTCTCAGGAGCTGGAAAATCAGACAAATCAGGGAGCTCAATGAGACAGAACCAAGAGTTTCATTATCAGTAAGGCATGTGTGCTCCAGGGATCTGGGCTGACTTCTGGTTTTCACACACAGTCCTAAACCACCATGGTATTTGTACAGAGATGCCTCTGATATCCAGCTGATGTGGATATATTTTGTTTGTGTTAGAAAGGCCAAGTAGAAAGAGTATAATCAGCAGCTTGAAGTCTTAGGCTCTCTACCATGCTACTGAATCCATGGTGACACTACCACGCTAGAATTAAGCTATCTTCCTTGTTATTTGGTTGGAGTTTATGACATATTATTTGATGCTGCTTATCAAAAAAAGAGATGGACAATTTTTGGTTTTGTTTTCATTTTTTTTTAAAACAGGAATATAAATTTACTGTCCCTTTAAAATTACTAAAGGAAAGTATTGTACATTTGCCAAACAAGAAGCCAGTCCTGCCTTACGATGAGATATAGATTCAGGCAGCAAAACTTTATCAGAGCTTCATTTCTCCTTCAATTCCTTCCCTACTGGAAAGATAATTTTTCAATAGTTTCTTTTTTTTTTTACTCTGTATTTTTTTCCTTTCTTTTTTTTTTTTTCTCTTTTTCTTCCAAAGCACAAACTTTAGTCTAATTTCTTAGGTGACTGAGATGTTAATCAAGCAGCTCAAGACAGAGAGGCTAGTGAAAACAATCAAATGTGAAACTGTCCAGGGGAAACATTCTACTTTGAAGTAAAAGAGAGGAAATTGTCATTTTGAAGCCACTAGAGACAGCCTTCTTGTTACAAAGAAGACCCTGGGGAGTCACTACCTGATTTGCTCTTAGTCAGGCTGGCATCTCAGTGACAGGGCAATTGTAATTAGGATGAATAAAATGAGAGAAGTGCCAGCTCCCCAATTTGTAATTCAGTGAGAGACATTAAAGACACAGTATTATGTTTAATTTTTTGAAAAATCAGGCACTGTGCTAACAGGTAGCAGGACCTCCCCCTACGGAGATGACTTACATAAAATCTGAATCTCTTTCCATGAAGAGAACAAATATGACACAGCCAAGGGAGCCCAGATGGTTGTGGAACTTTAGGCAATCTTTAGGAAAAGACAAGATAGAAAATCAGATGTTGGGATTTGTTTTGCCTTCTGAGAAGAGTCATACAAGAGGAAAACAATGAAGTTTCACTGACGTAACTGATATTGAGGTCTGATCTTTCATCTTTTTGTCTGGTTAATGAAAATTACAGGGTACAGATGCATCAAAGACCATTCATATTATTGCCATTAGAATCGGTAACTCCAAAACAGAAGCTTTTCAGCATAATTTCCTGGATATTTATAATTAATTTCCAGGTAGAAATAACAGTTTTTCCAGAAAAGGTATAAATTTACATATGTAAAAACTTAAAGTTCATATTTATTAACTGAACCTTGTTCAAAATCTTTTCTAAAAGTGAGATGCCACGACTCCAATAGAAAAAAATATGAACAGGAAAGTCTGATGTCAATCTTCATTTCCAAACAAGAACTGAAATTCTCAGAAGAAATTTCTCTAAAGCCAGAAAATAAACATAAAACCTTTGCAAAGAATAAGTTCAGATTGCAAAGAATGAGTGATGACTGATACAAAATAATCAGTTTGTGGCTTTATGTAAAAAGAATATGATTCCTAGGAGGCTGAACTCTGATTTCAACTCTTTGTTGATAGCCACCAGTGCAAATCTGGAACCTTGTGAAGACACAGCCAGGGAGTGATAAATGTACTGTGCATCATTTTGACTTTTGTTTCTGCGAGTTTAAAAAAAAGCCCTGAACATGAATATAATTCAAAGCTGGAAAAGTTTCCCTTTGCACAAATTTGAATGGTGCAGCAGGGCTCTGAGATATGCCAATATATGGCACATACACACACACATATTTATACACTATATTTTCCTTTTGTAAAAGTTGCATTTTAAAATTGGAAGCAAAGGCTCCAGAAGCCTGAGGGTAATTTGCATTTGAGAAATTCTGTGACTATCAACATTGCTGAGGACACGAGTTCTACACAATCAAGTCCTCTGCCATAGCAGCTCAAAATGATAAATACAACAGTAACCATGCACTGTCACTGAGCTCAACCTTGGCCGTGTCTAATTTGTAGCAATGCCTAAACCTAATCCTAGTGAAGTTCCTGTCCATGATACAGATTGAAACTGGTTTGTTAGCAGGTGGGTTGGGAGACAACCTTTACGTGATTGGTCCCTCTGGCAGTTCTGCATCTGTAATGTGGGTGGACTGTCAGGGTTACTTTAAGATTTCTTTTTTTGGAGCTGTCAGCTTAGTCAGTGCCACAACCATTAAATTGTGTTGAAAATATCAGTTTTCAAGGAGAAGGCACCTTCTTCTTCTTACTTGCTCCAGTTGCCTTCCTCACATTGTTTTGTTGTGAAAGCCATGAAGCCAACAGCTATGTATTGTTATTACTTGTAGTTGTAGGTTTCGCAAACGAATTTCTTCTGTTGATGTTTAAGTCTTGGCTATCTGTCTGTCTGTCTGTCTGTCTGTCTATCTATCTATCTGTCTATCTATCCCTCTATATCTGTCTATCTATCATCTATCTATTATCTATCTATCTATCTATCTATCTATCTATCTATCTATCTATCCATCCATCCACCCACCTATCATATATCTAGAGTTTTTCCTGAACCCAGAAATCATCAATTCCAAACTCTGACATTGAGCCCCGCAAGAGCTGTCATCACCAGATCCCAGCCTTATCTTCATTACATCATGTGGCTGAAAACCAAAACAAATTAAAAAAATACAACCAAAGAAAAGAAAACAACACAAACATCCACCAAAAAAACCTCACAAAACAAAAGAAAAAACCCCATGTCCCCCCAAAAAAACTAAAACCAAACCAGATAAAAAAACAACTTACCAAAAAAACCCAACAACACCCCCTCCCAAATAAAAGAAAACCCAAAACCACAAAAACCAGAAGAGTGTTCATCTCTGTGCAGTACATCCCCCCAGAGTCTCACAAAAAATCAAGCAGAGAAGAGAAGCTGTGCTTTTTGAGGGAATAGTAAATGACACTTTAAATTTAAACAAATGGAAAGAAAACTGGGAGGTAAATCAGGTAATTTCTGTTAAGAGAGAGGATATAGAAAATCTCCTTGGCTATCATACCTTAGATCCAAATGAGTAATTCTGTTTGTAAGATAATATTTTGAAAATGCACCAAAAAAAAAAAAAAGCAAACAAACAAAAAAAACCCCCCAATACAACACAAAAAACCCCATTTCTTTTTGTCCAGCGTGCCACCATTACATCATTGTTCAGAAAGAAATCAAGCTGGCTAAAATCCCGTGGCAACATAACTAAGCCCTCTGTTTTTAAATCCCCCCAGTCTTGTCACCCCATTTCACTGTGCTGAATCCTAGCAACAGTTTTGTTTCCAATTTCCACCAGCAGCATGGTAAACTTTTCTACTGGAACAAGGGCTCATGGCTGCCTTCTAATAGCCCAGCAACAGCACAAGTGTAAATCTGTTAAGATTTGATGGGATATAATAAGAGCAAACAAATAAATAAATAAATAAAGCCTTGCAAATTACTGCTAGACAAAGAAGATAAGTTGGATAAGAGGACTTGTATGGATACATCCATGGAAACTGGCTAGAGAGCAGTTAGACCTGTTTTAATGAGCAAAAAGACAAGCTAATGATGGCTGGAAAGCAAGGGGAACATTGAATTCAACAAAATGCATTTTGCTCAAATGAAACCCATCTTCAACAAAACACTTTAAAAAACTCAGTAAATAAGAGAGAAACCCTGCTTATACTACGAAATAATTAAAAAAAATCCTTCAGAAAAAAAGTGGAGAGCCTTTTAAACTATCGCTCTAGCTGTGAAGAATGCTGGGTATCACAAGGAATGACTAGGTAGGTTGTTCAATACCAATATCAATATCAATATCCTACAGAGAAAATAGAATCTCCTAGGGAGGATTTAGGGTCTCCTAGGATCTCCTAGGATTACAATCTACTAGGAAGAGATTTAAAAACATTTTGAAGGTAGGTAAATTATTTTATTAAGTGAAATAAAATCAGCAGATCAGAGCCAAAATATAACTGTATGCTTAGAAGTTGGACATAACCTCTATATGTTGTCCTAAACCATTAATAATCATGGAACACATACATGATTATATACATCCAAAGTATAATGGAAGACCATTCCTTCCATTATACTTTGGATAAGTAGACAAGATTCACTCCACGTGAGACACAGGGTGCCAAAAATCAACCTCAGTCTGTAAAAGCAAATACACTTTCCTGTAATGGTCCAGAGCTTCCCATGGAAGGCAAAAGTAACTAATCCATGCTACTTTCTCCACTACATTTGAAATGCTAAATGAAGTACAAGGTTCAAAAATCACTTTGTACTCATATTATGCCAGCCTAATTTTAGATATAGGTCTGAGTCTATATTTAGGAAATGATAATGGAGAAACCTCAGGGTTCAGCCCTCTACTTTTAGGCAAAGCAGAGCCTACTTGCAATGCAAGGTGAGCCTGTCTTGGCTACTAGCTCTTATCACATGGGGACTGTGGCAGAATCACACATTCAGGGCACCTCTCCAGTGGCAAAAATATCCTGTGATGAAGGAAGAAATGGGATTTTTAATGGACCTAATCTTAGAGAGGAAATAGATTCGTTGCAGATGGACAAGGGAATACGGGTCTGGGATCCCACCAAGTCTGAGTCTTGGCTTGAGATGGCAAAGTCCATGTAGACAGCCATAAATATTACCCACTGCCTTATTTAGGGACTCCAGCTTGTAAAAGTAATCCATCCTGTTAGGGATTACACCTGTGCAGTAAGCCACAAGGATGAAAAGCTTTGCACTATTCGAATACAAATCTCCTTATTGTGTGCATAGACCAGACATAGAACTGAGTTGCTAATGTGCCTAAAATTCAGGCTCCTGGTTCCAATCAGATAAATCAGTTCTTTTTCAAAGTATGAGAGAAAAGGCTCATTTTCACCTCTGGCATAAGAACATGAAGGGGTGTAACGAATCTAGCTCCCAGTAGAGCTGAAAAAAAATCTGTGAAATATCTGATAAATATTTGTTCAAATGCTTTGGGCCCTGACCCAAAAAAGCATGTGTACAGATGAAAAGCAGATGAGTGCTCCCAGCAAAATAAAAGGAGTATCTGTAAAAATATTCACAGGTCAAAGTCAAGCATACACTGAAACATTTTTTCTGGGTGGCTCTGGTCTATGGCTGGTATGAGCACAGACTCTAAGCACAGAACTATTGGTACAATTTATTTCAGGCAGAGAGGAATCATTGCTATTATTGTTCTTACTGATACTTTGCAGCCCTCATAGTGAGTGCACTTTGACTTTTATAATGTTTTTCCTTTATCCTAGTGTGGCTCGTTCCCTTGCCATGTATCACAAAGCAGTTTATGCTGGCATAACTGCATCTACAATAGCACTTATGTTGGTATTTCTGTAACAGTACATCAGGAACTGATGAGAAATAAATAAAGACAACAACAAAACCCTCATTCCCCTATATGGAACATCCATATCAGACATGGAGTACCTTCTTTCTTGTCCTTCTGCTTCTGAGAAAGGATAAAACAACCGATATGCAGGCAAGACTGAACATATAAGATTTTTCTGTATAGGAAGACATTAAATAGCCCAAAGCGCAGACAGAAAGAAGTCTGAAAAGATTGAGAGCGATCTGTAAATTGTGAAGAATAGTAACAAATGAGTATTTATTTTTTCTCATGACACAAAAATTATAGGTAGTCAAAAAATTATCAGATGTGAAGTTCTAAAAGCAAACAAAGGAAAGGACTTTTACATATAGCAGAATTAATTGTGCAACTTGTTGCCACAGTAACTTGTGGATGCAAACTGCATCAAGAGATGATTAAACAAATTAATGACAGTTCTTTCTAAAGAATAGACAAAGATGTAAACACTCTAGGTGTTGAGATTCTGCACTGAATGAAGACGGGAAATATTGGGGAACTAGTAACCTGTGCATATTCTTGTTCTGCACCCTTTCAGATCATTACCTGTAAGATTTTGGGTTAGATGGCAGAAGGGCAGAACCATTTAGATCATGGTGAAAATATTGAAATGTAATTTGTCGTGGCAGGCAAATATGGACAGACATTTCCAGTCTCACACACTGGTCTCTTTTCACAGCAGGACCTGCAGCGTATATATATTTACTGAGTTTGTTTTCACCTCCTCTGTGTGTCCACAGGTCCCATGCAAATAGGTCAGGCTAACTTCAGTCCTCTGATTACAATTTTGCTCAGCACAGTCTGAGCTGAAGAGACAGAGAGGTTCTGGCACTAAATGACATCCGAGCATAAAAAACTCATGGAGTCCTAAAGGGTCAGGGTCCTACACCATGGTGAATGGACATAAAAATACAAAGATTTGTTTTATTGTCAACTATCAATGCAATGTAAAATATCTAGGTTTGTTTTATTGTCAAATCTCTAGCTGCCAAATTGCAAAGACGGCACCTCTGCTTAAGTTTAGATTTAGATACCGTTTTCATTTCAAGTATCCCAGTTTTCTCTGAGTGCCAAATTAGGAGCTACCTTAGAAAATTCAGCCTACTACACTCTTTAACATGGCAGAATTTGCCATGCTGAATGACTCAGGTTTGTATTTTCAACGACATTGAGGTGCCATTTCACCTGCTCGACTTCCTGATGTTTTATGCCTTTTGGTTCATGTCACAGAGGACATTACCCAGAAAACCTGTGTGAAACTGAGATCTGCACTCAAACAGAACTCTCTTGCAAACATCTGAGAGCCTTCCAGTCTCCTTAGTTGTGATTAATGGGTCTATTCATGTGTGTAAAGTTATTAACAGAAATATTCATAGAACCAGATACTAAACCAATGAGTAATGAATTAACAGGTTAAAATGGGTGTACCGAGCTGATCAGGTTATGCTCCAGCTTAACTTCTTTGTAGTGACCTAAATTTTTTTCTTTATAACTGACAAAAAAAAAAAAAAAAAAAAAAAAAAAAAAAAAAAAAAAAAAAAAAACCCCAAAAAAAACCGAAACAAAAACTCCAAGACCTTACAGCTGAAAATCCTTTCTGGCAGATTTCTGGCTTTTTCTTTTCCTTGTCATGGTTTCACCTTGTCTAGGAAGCAAACTCCCACCCAGATGCTCATTCTCTACTATCCATCCTGCAAGCACAGGGGCAGAAAGTAGGAAAAAAGCAGAAGTAAGAAAGCTTGTGGGTTGAGATTAAGACAGGGAGATCACTTATCAATTACTGTCATGGTCAAACCAGACAGGAAAATGAACTTAATTTATTGCCAATTAAAATAGATTTGGCTGGTGAGAAACAAAAGAGACAAACCTTAAAGCATCTTGTTTCCTTCTGCTTTCCCAGGATCTCCAGACTCCTCTACCCAATCCCAAATTGCCCAGGGATTACAGTCAGTATTGGGTATCATATCAGTGATGCCTAAAGATTTTTGGGTTTTTGATATATTTGTAGCTTTGTTGATTTTTAATACATAGTTGTATGGTTTCTAGTACTTTTTGTGCCTTTTCTCATATCTATAATAATAAAATTACCCTTTCTCACACATTCTTGAAAATCTATTTAGTTTTATCATTAAGAAGAGAACTTCTAATAAGAACATCTTGTTTCCCACCAGAATTTAAGACAACTAAGAAGGAATAGGGCCAAAAATCCCCTGCGCCACCTCCAAGGGGCTGACCAAAGAGTGAATTACTGGGCCAACTGATCTCGTATTGGATGTACCAGTTAGACATAATAATTAATTAACCTTACAAAAATTGCAGTAATCCTTTACTGCACATGCGCGTAGCCATATTTTGTCCACTTGAAACCTTTCATTATAAAGTTGCTTTTCATCTTACCACTCTTAATATTGTTCATAAAGTTTTTTCTTTTGATTCCAGGCAACATTGGGAAAATCCAGCCTTCTCTGGAGCGGGGTCCTGCACATGAGCATTTGCCCCAGTGATTCTTTTGACAGACAGCAGCGTGGGCATCTGTTCCAGACTGACTGTCTCCATGGAATTCTGGGGCGTTTCTGCTGCTCCTTCCTGACTCCTTCTCCAGTGTTTGCATAGGTGTTCCTTACTCTTGCTACATTCACTGAAATCAAAAGGAAATTCTGTGGAAATGCAAAGCTGAACACCACAATGGGGAAGGGTGCATGGAAATATTCATTCAGGAGCCTTGGGCATAGCTGGCTGCATTCCTGCTGCTGGGACAGGCACTCCTTGGGAAAAAAAAAACACCAACAAAACAACAACAACAACAAAGAAAAACAAACAAACGAAAACCTGGCATGTCCTCTGCTGTAAAATAAATCACAAACAGAGAATAGCATCAGACATCTCAAAAAGGTTTTGCTCTCAGGGTAGGTGTTTAGGATGGAGGCAAACCATCAGTACACCATGGCCAAAGATCTGAAAATGTGACCTAGCAGATAGAAATTACCTATCACACTCAGGCACCAGCTGGGGGACCAAACATTCTCCACAAGATGCTGTCTCCCTGGGATGCTGATGTCCATCTCTTCTTGTGTAGGAACTGCTACACATTTCTCATGGGATTGGTGAAAAGTTAGAACAACTTTCCTCTCTTTATCATTAAGGACAGAAGAGGACATTTTGCACTACACTGCAGCTGAAAACCTAAGTATTGAATAAGAAGAAAATCTTAAACTAGCCTAAAATGAAGAGTTCAGGAAATGGAATAAAAAGTCAGTAAGGGCTTGTGTAAACGAGGAAATAATATTCAGGGCAAGATGCGATACCCAATTATTAGGGATGGAAAAAGTCTGTGAAGTCAATCCTGCCACAATGCAGGGGGATGGAATAGCTGTCCAGAGGCCTCCATCCCAGCCTTAATAAATGTGTATAGGAGAATACTGAATTAGCAGTTAAAGGAGACACTAAAGGTGCAAACACAGAGCTGTGATATTAAAGGACAGAGACAACACTCTATTTACAATAAAATAAACATCGTTTACACATGTGCTACCCATTTAAGTGAGGAGATCGGAAATGGAAGCAGGCACTGTCAGGCTACATTTACAAGAGATGTGTTTGATGGAACATTTCAACATGCTTTGATTGAGACCCCTGCTACTTTCCTTTTGAAAATTGTAGAGTAAAATGTGCTGGTGAATTGTAAAGGTTCCATCCCCCTTGATGTATTTTTATTGAACACGACTTGCAGGCTTCAAATTTTAATACTCTGTCCCTAGACTGCTGTCACTCACCATATCACACTTCTCAATTCACAAGGGTTAGAGTTTGGGGGAAAATGGCCCAAACATAACCATTGGGACACTTTGTTTATCGTAGGGATATATTGTGAAAATGTAAATTTATATTTTATAATTCCCATGGGAAATAAAAAGGTGACATTTAAAAGCAAAAACGCAAAAAAAATGGTTTTTTTTTCTTCCTCACTAACTGCCATGCTCTATCAGAAAGCAAAAGTATTTCCCAAGTATATTGCATTTATTTCCCAAGTGCTTGCTTCTCCTTCATAGGAAGATTTTCATCAGGGTTTCAGAATAATGTAATGCTTTTCTTTCCTCCCTACGCCTTCCAGTGCTCAAAGTTACAGATGGTAGCATCCTTCTCAGACGTCATTTTCATTGCTACAAACTTCTGTGCCTCTGGAGGAGGCCAGCTCATGGTTCTGTTATGCCACTAATGAGTCTCCCATCTCTTCAGCAGTAAACAGTCTTTTTACTAGTCAATATTTGTGCTGCATTGTGCACACAAAGCCCTGTGAATCTTGCCCCCACTAGTGAGCACATTTTATGGATATAAATAGATTTTTTTGTTGTCTTCCAGAGACTCAGGATTACTGGCCTTTTTTGTGTATTCACAAGGTCTTGTGTACTTAGATCATAAATTTTCCATGAAAAATGGATGCTTGTGGCAGTGGGCAATCTAACTATCTGTATTATTTATTCAGTTTCTCTGGAGTAAAAACTAAATATATTGACTTTTGGCTAGTTAGTTGTGCTTGGTCCTTGTGATTCTACCTAGAATAAAACTCAGATCGAGGTCATTTAAAAAGCGTGAGCTTTTCCTGGAAAAGCTCAAATTCAATATTACTTAGTAAACACACTGGGCTTCACGGTAAAAAATGAATGAAATGGATTCAAGGAAGACCTTATTAGTTGCATTAGAATTCTGTGAATGTGGAGCATAGGATGGACACAATAAAGTAAAAGAGACTTATAATTTATACTTTTTGCTGTAGAGGATCACCAGGTAAAACAAAATAGAGCCGTGTCGTGGTAATTTCCTATGAAAATAAACAAACAACTTTTTCCCAAACATATGACCTGGAGTTTTAGGCATAAGTAATGGCAGGAAGGATTCATGAGCTAAATAAAACTGACATAAATAGAAGTTATGTGCTCCCATCTATGACCCTTCCTGAGGTGGAATTTTCAGAAGGGGGCCAGGACAGGTCTCTTAAGCTGCACTAAGGCATCTGGTCACATTGCAGCTTTTCTAGACTTATTATTGATGTACTTCAAACATGAGTTGGATTTTGTTCAACAGAGTCAAAACCCCTAAAATAACCATGAGTATAAAGTGTCTCAAACTATATTTGAGACTGTATTTCAATCAAAAGTGATATTGAAGGAGCCCATTCAACAATTAGCATGGAAAGCATCCATAATCCTGGGGAACTGGTTTTTCCCAGCCTCCCTTTCCTGCTTTCTGCATCCTTAATTCCAGGTGTCTTGATAGGCAGCAAATACTGCAAGGACCCCCTCAGCCTGGTAAGAAACTGATAGGGGCTGGAGGCCATTAAATCACCTCCCACTTGCCTCTACCATCCTGTCTGCATTATGTCGAATAAAACTTTAAAATAAGAATTAAAACTCTACAAACTCAGCTTCAATTAATATTATTCATCTTATTAATACTTGCTGTTGTGAGAATTATCAGGAGATAATTGACCTTGTCAGTGTTATGCACCCTCTGCCTTACTGTTGGGTTCTTCCACTCCCCTCATGCTTAATTATAACTTGATAAAGCTGAAAGTAAGTTTATTTTCCCTTTCCCTGCTTTAACCATAGAATATCAAAGAAAAGGGAGCAGGCAGGCTGGGGGAGGAGGAGGGAATAAATCTCCTAAAACATGTAATCTGCTCAATTAATAAAGTGAATCTAACGGAGTTGCTCCCTGGGGCCTGACAAATGCACCTGTCGCCATCACCAGACAACTAATATAAAGCACATGTCCACACATTTTTCCCCTCCACTATTCTCTATACACGTATTTTAAGAAAAGAATCCCCTAAATCAAGCTAGCGGGTAGTGGAGCGACCTGGTTTTTTGGGGTTTTTTTGTTTGGTTTTTTTTGAACTGTAAAACACTGATTTTCTGCTACACTCATGCTGCTCAGCTGGCAACAGTTAACATAGCAAACACGGATCTTTTCAAAAATGTTTTCAATGGAAGAAGGAATACATATACACACTTAAAGAACAGACATTCTATCCCCCATCTGCAGCCTTTTTAAGTACTATTTCATACATCAGCCCTGAGCTGTCATTCCAGCAGATTTAAGACTCACATGATCAGAACACTGATAAGGAAGCAGGAACTCCTGTGTGTGAAAACTGGTGGCTGTGCCCTGGGGATTAGAGAGGAGATGAAAACACCCAGTTCTCCTGCTGGCATTGATGTATTCACCCCTGGATGCAGTGGCCAGCTTCCACCTCCCCAAAGATCCCTTCAAACCACCGGCACAGGGACTGAGTGGCACACACAGGATGAAGAAAGCCTTCAGCCCTTTGGATCCCACCTTGTGTGACCTTCAGCACGGCCTTTTTGTGCTTTCCAGACTGCAAAAAAGGTAGAGAAGTCCCATAAAGAAAGAGGTGACTTACCTGTGGCAGCCTCCCTGAGCACGGATCACAGCTGTCAGGAGAAGAATTTCGCTAAAGAGATGTTGGCATTTATACACCTATTTCATAAAAAAGATATCCATGGAGATGAAAGATGTTTACTGTAAGTCTTAAGTTTTG
Organism: Ammospiza caudacuta; assembly: GCF_027887145.1. Taxonomy (NCBI): domain Eukaryota; kingdom Metazoa; phylum Chordata; class Aves; order Passeriformes; family Passerellidae; genus Ammospiza; species Ammospiza caudacuta. The sequence goes on along the minus strand of NC_080632.1, from coordinate 82,388,013 downwards.
TCTTCTTGGGGACTACAAAATAATCTCCAAAATTGTTACCGTGGTTTGAGATCTTCCTCATGCAGCTGGACAGGAATGTGTCCCTGTGGGTGTGATATTTGACTTGCTAAATCCATGCTCACTACTGGCTGTATATTCAGTATTCTTCTTTTTTATTTCTCTTCTTGAATTTGCAGGGAAGTAGGAGATGAAGAACAAAGACAATTGTATCCAACTTTCTTTCTTTCTTTCTTTCTTTCTTTCTTTCTTTCTTTCTTTCTTTCTTTCTTTCTTTCTTTCTTTCTTTCTTTCTTTCTTTCTTTCTTTCTTTCTTTCTTTCTTTCTTTCTTTCTTTCTTTCTTTCTTTCTTTCTTTCTTTCTTTCTTTCTTTCTTTTCTTTTTGTTCTCTTTTGTTCTCTTAAGAGGTTGCCCTTTGAATCACACAATGATTTTTGCCTTTGGACTGAGTAAACAAAGAAACTCCTGGCTCTGTATTGGATGAGTTTCATGGCTGAAGCTTGTACTACAGGGATGCCTCCAAAGTGCTGCATTTGGTGTTTACCTTTGGGCCACATGACAGGTTCAGAGGGATTTTTCTGGGTATTCCTATAGAGTTTATCCAAAATATTTTTTTCTAATAGACATCTTAGGTGAGGTACTTTAATATTTATCTCATTGCCTAGACAGCAAGGCCCGTAATTTAACAGCAAATTTTGGAAGTGGGCTCAGTTCACTTTAAAATCAGTTAGCTTCTGTCAGTGAAGGTTTTGAATACCTTGTTTATAGGATCAGCAGGGTTAATCAATAGGAAAAGGTGTGGAGAAGCATTTTTCAAAGCATTAGGGTTGTCTGAAAATAGGATATTGTGAATTTCATTTTGCAATTAAATTCTCCTATACAAAAACCCCAGAAATCACAAAAAGTTACAAAACATAGTTCTCCAGAATGTTTGACAAAGAATTAATGATTTCTGTGGTTTTTTTTTTTTCAGAAAGATGAAAAAACCTTGGCAGTATGAGGCCATTATTTAACCCTCCTGCAATAATTTTAAAGTGATTCTTACAGTTAAACTAGACACGCTCTCACAGACTTTACTGAATGCAATTCTGAAAAGCATATATGTGGTTTGTTTGTTTGTTTGTGTGTTTTAAGTTTTCTATTAAAATTAAGGAACTACATAACACACATAATCTCTATTTAATCCAAGTAAATATAGAAGTTCTGTTACTTCTATTGTTTCAGGTAGCAAGACATGTTTGCCTGTACCAGCAGGTTAGAATAGGTTAGAAGGAGGAGGCACCAATTTTTTTTCTATTCGAAACCAATGAAATCAGATTAAGTCTCAGATATAATGAGCTCAACTTCAAGAAAAGGAAAATCCAAACTAAGGTTCTTGATGCATCATGCATCTGGCAACATGGAAGTCAAAATCTGTCTGGAACAGTGAACCAGGAATCTTGCTGATATGCAAACATAATTCCATCATCTTGCTCCATAAAGAGTGGGCGGCCACTGAGCTCTCCTGCCCTGCAATGGGCTCTCCCCTTGAACAAGGATGCTTCTCAATGCTGCTCTTGAGGTTGAGATTCCTTTCTGAAACTGACCCTTGGTAAGTGATGAATGGAATGTTATAGTTGGAAATATGAGGTAAGGAATATAAAGAGCTGACTAAGGAAAATAAACCATTAGAAGTAAAGTTTTGACCAAGTCTGGGATTAGAAGTGGATGTAGGTGCACCCAGAGTCTTCTTTAAGAAGGTTCTTTCTGAACTTCGTGGCCCAATGAGAGCATCTCCCTGGCAGTTCTGTGTGACCCTGCTCCCTATGCAGCAAATAATCCAGTGTACCTTGCTGTTGAATCACTGCCACATTTCCCACAGAATTTTGTTATTCTCACTGTTTTATTTCAGCAGAGTATGTTTCATCTTCTGTCTTCAGAGTGAAATGCACCACTCCCATGGAGGTAGCTGGTCATATAATCTCACAGTAGGACAAAGAACATCCAGTCAGGACCTGGATTAAATACCTTCAGTACGTCCTGAGTTGATCAATGAAATCACTGGATTTCATTGAAAAATGATTGATCACTGGATCAATGAAAAATGTTCAAAGAAGGATTGTTTGGGTTGTATTCCCTGCATAAACCATTCTGACCATCATCACACGATATCTTGCTCCTGAGATGGGGCTGCTGAGGGTCCTGTTGTAAACCAGGTCTGTCTGATCTGGACCCCAAAGGAACCCATTGGGTTTGGAGGTGGAACTCAGTGCTCCACCCCTGCTGTGCCCCCAAACAGTGATTGTTTCAGACTCTTCCACAGGCCATTTGAAACACCTAAAAAACATTTTTTGATGAAATAGGCCCAAGTCTAGTTTTACGTAATAGATAGAATTTTTATAGATTTATTGTACTGGAAAATAGGCAGAAAGCTATCAAAGCTAAAGTTAACATTTTCTCAGGGTTCAACACAAGCATTTTAAATGTCTTTGCCTCTGCCTCCTCTCCAGTGACAGGAATTATTAAAAAAGCAAAATTATGCCTTAGAGCATGAAGCAGCTTGAGATATTATGAAAGCTGGAGTACTGCAGTAGAGTAAGCTCTTCTGTACTTTGTGAAGACAAGGCATTTGATGCTTAAAGTGCTGGCATAGATTGCAAGTCCCTTTGGTTTTTTCTTTGATCATAGATTTCCTTCCTGCCCAGCTTTGGCCAAGTCACTTGAATTTGTTGATTAAGTGTTAAACAGAAAGAGTGATACTGCCACACCTCACAGTGACAGAGGGGATAATATTTGGATTCTTCATAGAAGACTGACAAAGGCACCCTTGACAGCTGAATGGTAAATTGAAGAAATATTGTTAATAACCCCCAACAATTAACAACTGTCCCATAAGCCAGTACCTTTGCATCCTCTATATCAAATTCACCGTGCATAATCCTTTCTCATCCTGAGCTCTGCTGATAAAGGAAGGATTTGTTAAAAAATTATTTGTGCTATTCATTATGGAAGACATACAGTGCTCCTGCATGACAGCAGCAGTTTCAAGAACCAGTCTGAAGACTTCAAGAGAAAAATATAAAAAAAATCTCCCAGTTTAAAAGCAGAGTGGGGAAAAAGAACACTTTTCTACACTTCAGCAAGAGCTTTAAGAAACCAGTTTGGTTTTCAATAGCGTCCCTGTGAATAGAAGCCAGATGGTCTTTAAACCAGCATTTCCCCCACCATTTTAGGCATGAAAGCCACTACTCTGATGGAGCTGCAAGGGGGAGAGATAGGGATGGCAGGGCACACAAAGGAGAAATAAGAAATCCTTTAAACAGGGATTGAAATATAGTCTGTTTGACAGCTAGAAAAGAGGGGAGTGTCAGGAAGGTAAAAGGGCAGGCTCCATAGGGGTAAGCAGAAATAATGGAGTGTAGAGTAACAGGATGTGAAAGAGTTATAATGATCATGGTAGCCAAGTGTGTAATTTGCAGTGAATAATTGATCCAGTGCCTTTTTTTTTTTTTTTCTATTTTTTTTTACTGTTTCTCATCAAGAAGATCACCATTTTCTTGCATCTGTTCCATCCTGATGATTCAGTGAGTGATTTCTGCAATTGAAGCATGGTCTGTATACTGAACACAAGCAAAATTCATTGTGAATATACAATATCAGAAATCCTAGTTTAGTTTTGATGGAACACATAAATCACATGGTATTTTGTACTTTCTCTAATTAGTGAGTGCGACTCTAACAATTGCTGTGACATTTCTCCCAATTACATATTCAAAAAGTGTTTTTCATGAATATTCTTTTAAAATGGACTTTGTCTCCAAATGCTTATGACAGTAAACTCATTGGCAAGAATATTACTGCAGTGTTTGACAATCTAGGGATTTAAAACTCCATGGTACTTTTTTATTAAAGGGGAAGAGATTACATGAGAGACCAACCCTAATTCCAGCACATGTAATTACTCATTAAAATATCTGATGTGGTCTTCATTAAATGAGATAAGTCTCCAAGCCTCTACTTCCCTCTCACTCTGGAGACATTGGTGTATGTGTGATTGAAAGTAAATTTGCAGATTCCTTAGACATGACATAGGCTGAAAAAAGGATGTTCAAACCAGGATGTTCAAACCAGGACGTCCCAGCTGCCTATCATGGAAGCTACAGGGAGAATTACACGCTCAATAAGCAAGTCAATGTTTCCTTGGAATGCTAGGAAGGAATTCTCAGTGCACTGTTCAAGAAAGAAACAAGAAAAAAAAAAAATAAAAAGGAAGATGGTCTCATTTCAGGACAAACTCATAAAATTTCAGAGGGCAGAGCTCAGTCTAGTGAGACTCATGGAAACAACATGAATGTAATTAACAGCCAAACATCATTCATGGGCAGTAACAAGGGCAGCATAAGAAAAAAGGATGGTGAGAGTAGTCTGGGGCAAGAAAAATTTATCCTTAGTAGAAGAGATCAAGTTAAAGAATTCTTAAGCAAATGAGACAAACATAAATCTGTAATCTATATATCCCGATACCATGTACCCAAAAGTGCTGAGGGACTTGGATTGTACCATTGTGAGGCCCCCTGACAGAGGCTCAATGATTATGGTGAGGAGAAGAGGTGCCTGAGGACTGGAGGAAAGCAAAGGTCACTCCCATCCTCCAAAAGGGTGAGAAGTAAGGCTTGTGGAATACAGGCTAGTCAGCCTGTAGTCCTTGGAAAAGTGGTTAGCTAATCCCAGAAAGCATTCCCAGGCAAATGAAGGACAAGAAAGAAAACAGGAGCAGCAGCATGGATTCCCTAAGGGGGACACACACTTGGCAAATGTGATATACTTCTGTGGTGAAATGACTTTCCTGGCAGGTGAGAGCAGAGCTCATCCAGGGCATGTCTACTCTGGATTCCCTGAAAATTGTCACCACAGGATCCTCACATGGGCTGGATAAAGAGAGAGAGAGAGAGACATGACTGAAAAGGGCCAGGAAGGTGGCAATCCTTCACACAAAGTCTTGTTAAAATCCAGTCACTGGTCATCAATCTTCACTATTTTTCTAGATGATGGGGAGAGAACTGTACGAAACTGGGAGAGCTGGCTACTATTTCTCATGCAAAGGTACCTCAGCAGGCTGGAGAAATGGTCTGGAAGAAAACCATGATTCCTGGTCACCAGGAAGCCCATTTCAGGGAGAAGAAAAGGCGCAGGGAGAATATGTCTGTGTATGAAAACGTTTGAAAGGATGATGCAAAGAAGATGAAGGCAGACTCTTTGGAATGGTGTCCCAGTGGGCACAAACTGGAACATGGGAGGTTCCTGGTGGAAATCAGGAAACACCTCTTTACTGAGAGTGCTTGAGCACTGACGGTCTGTCGGGGTTTAACCCCAGCCAGCAGCCCAGAACTACACAAACACCCACTCACTCCCCGACCAGCACGATCTGAGAGACAATCAGAAGGGTAAAAGCTGGAGAACTTGTGGGTTGAGATAAAGATAGTTTAATAGGGAGATAAAAAGCTGATTACACAAGCAAAGCAAAACAATAATTAATTCACTTCTTCCATGGGCAAGTGTTTATCCACCTCCAGGATCTCAGGGACTCACACCATGCACGCTGGTTATTTGGTAAGACCAGCACCACCACTTCAAATATTGCCCTTCCTTCTTTCCACCCTCCCTTAAGTACAGAGCGTGATTTCATATGGTCTGAAATATCTCACTGGTCTGTTGGGGCCCCCTGTCCCAGCTGTGTCACTTTCCAACCTCCCAAGCACCCTCAGCCCCCTCACCTCTTCCAGGAATTTCAGTCCTTTGCCAGGGATTTCATTCAGTAGTGGACATAAATCTTCTTGCGTCTTTGTTTTGCATTTCATGTGATAGTGGAAGTTTTTCTTATCTATTACCAATTTCAACTCCAGGTAAATTTTAATTGTCTGATTGCATTTCTCTGTACTCTTTCTGGTGTCCCACAGTGGTTTTCAATGTCTACTCACTAATTTTTTCCTGTTTGAACTCAGTGAACCAAGTCATCCTCTTGCCAAATCTGCTCATCATCCTTCACATTGAAATAAATATTTCCTTTGCTCTAATTTTGTCCTTGATGAACTATCCCACATCCTTTGGCCCTTCAGGGCAACACCTCATGAGATCTCACGAGTTCCCTGAACGAGGCAGGAGTCACTCATTATTCTGCTAGTGGTTTTTCCTTATTTCCATCAGGATCTTTACCTCCTCTATGCTTGTTTATGCACAAACATGAAAAAGAGATTTGGGGGTAAGTACAGAGCTGGCCGTATCACCTTATCTAGAGGGAGGGAATTTTTGAAATTAACTCTTAACAAAGGTAAAAACCAGACAAGATTCGCTGACAGAATTTAATGAACATTATCTTCCCCAATCAAACTAGACCATACCACTAACTTATACATGTGGATATTTTTAAGTTGAGCTAACAAATATGAAGATTAAATAAATGCTTATCATACTGAGCTTAGAATTCAAGTATCCACAAGTAATTTAAAATGCTGGATTATCACATTGAAACCAATGTCACTTTTTCAACAAAATTTAGCCATGTGGAAAGGAAACAAGCTAGTCTTGGGAAAGGGTCTGCAGGTAAAGAAAGGCAGATGTGTCCACCATGAAGGGAATGTGTCAAGTATCTCTTTCAGAGAAGGGAGATTCATCGAATTGCCTCCTCACTCTCCTTCTCTCCTAGAGAAAAGTGTATTTCTCTTATTTTCAGCACAGCATCAGAGCCTTTCCTTTGCTCCATGATCATCACATACCAGGTGTAGCTGGACCCCAGCAGCCTCACCTGGAATCAGGTGATTCTTAAGGTTGCAAAGCCAGAGAAAGAAGAGGAGCTGCAGTGATGTCCAGGGCCACAATGCACCCTCCATGGCCAATCTCTTTTATTAAGAGATGATTTACCACAGATGGAACTTTCCCAAAACTGAGGGATTTGCAGAACTTTCTTTTCTAAGGGTTCCTTACTATCTATAAAGATTTAAGGTCATATTCAGGGCATTTCTGTAGGGGCTTTGTGGGTTTTATTTTTAAACCAAACATTTCTTTTTTGTTAAATTCTAGGAATTAAGTTTTAAGGCCAGCTCTCCTTTTCAAATTTGCTTGAAACTGGTGAGAAAATCAAATGGTTTTCACAAAATCACATCATTATTAAGGTTGGAAAAGACCTTTAAAATCATCAAGTCCAGCTGTCAACCCAGCACCACCACCACAATCACCACTAAATCATGTCTTCAAGTGCTACATCCATACATTTTTTTGGATACTTCCAGGGATGATGATTCTACCAATGTCCTGGACATGGAGGAACTGGGGGAAAATATAAATATAGGAATCACAATTGGAAAGCCCCATTTTCCCTAGGATGCCATTTTATATACCTCCATCCCTCTCCATTCTCTCCAAGCAATGACTCAAGAAAAACAAAATCAGAAGCATTGAGTTACAAATAGTGTCAAAAGCACCATAGAAGAGGAAGGTACCTGGAGCTGTAACATTATCACATCCAAAGCTTTTCAGAATTTACAAAGAAGAAAACTGTAAGATGCATTTGTAACACTTTGAACTTGATTCTTCATCAACGATGTAGCCTCCCGCTGTGTAATCCCAGTAATACATATAAGTAGGCATACTAGCCTGGAAAAATGTGGCCAAATATTGAAAATACTAACATCATTCTGAGGCAATATTAAAATACAGACAGCTGGTAAAAACAATAACTAAGATACAGCTTGTATTCATGGGTACACTGGTGCTGATTCTCCTGAGAGACAGGGCAAGGCGAGCCAGAGAACTGAAGAATTTAGCACGTGATACTGTATCCTGTATGAGGAACACAATGCTGCAGAGCTGTATGCAGTATTCCCAGAGAATATAACTTCTCAGAGAGAGGACAAGATGCTTCTAAGAGGAGGTAAAGTTTGGAACAAATTTGCCTCTGCTGCCTTTAGAATTATTGTGGAGCAGAGAGCTCCCTAATACTGATGGACCACAGTGGAATAAACTGGTGGCCTGACATGAGCTGATGGCCCAAGACCAAACGGGTAAACGCTTTATGCATGTGAAACTTGCAGCAGCATTTTAAATAGAGGGATGGGGAAGTAAATGAGTACCTGTAATTATCCAGACTCAATTAAGACTATGTAATACGTTAGTTGCTTGTTAATGTTTACTACATAGTGCTTGTGTTTTGTGGTTTTTGTTTGGTTGGGTTTTCTCTTTTTTTTTTTTTTTTTTTTTTTTTTTTGTTAAGTTTTTTTCTTTGATGTATTTGCATTCAAAGGAGATGCATAATACATAAAATCACCTGGAAAATTTTGCCACCATTTTAGAGTTCAGGTTAGGAAGTGTTTCAAGATTTGCAGATAGGTGCATGAGAGCAGCTGTTCCAGAAGCTGAGGACTGGGGACACTTCCAGTATTGGTTATATCTGTTCCAGGTGGAATGTTCTAGTCCTCAAGCAGGGACTCCAATTTGACCCTCAAAAGTGGAGACTAATAAACTAATAATAAACTTCCAAGATATGAAGACAATCTGGGGATTATTTGCAGATGCAAAACAGCTGTCTTTTAGAATTTATGCACACCTAGTGGAGGGATGTTATTTGGTTGAAGAAAGGGTGAGTTCAGATGAAGTAAAGAAGTTTTACTTTTAGCTATTATGAAAACTGTTTCATAATTTGTAGAATTTTCTTCCAATATGCCTTACATAACTCTATTGCTCAATATAGTATAAAAATTAATGTTTATTCCGTTTATTCTGATTTTGCTTAATTTAAAAAAATAATCCCCCAGACTTCTAAATGAACCAATTCATGAAAATTACCGAATTTGAGCTGCTACAGAATATATCCTGCCTTTGCAGTCACATCTCTTTTGCCTTTAGATCTATGTTTGATTTGTTCTTGTAGCAGGCCAAAAGTCCATGCTACCCACAGGAATACTAAACCTTTCAAAGAAGTGTTTTGTGATTTAACTGCATATTCAATTTACTTGCTATGGCAAATATGATTTTCAAAACACAGATGATTAAACAAACCAGAGAATTTCCTTACTTTTCAAGCAATGTTAGGACAGGGAGGAGAGGTGGGGTCCCAAAAATGCTCTGCTATGGCAAGTAGCATGAAGGATGAGCCCTTTCACTTTCCATTTTAAAAAGATCAGATTTTTTTCCTTCCAGGTCTCTGATTGATAGATTTGTACAGAACATAGTTTCTCTAATGAGTGAGAATGCTCTTCAACTTCCTGGTTTAAATTTATTTTCAGCACTTCATACCTATTTTGTCTTTTGCAAACATTGCCTGTTAGCTATAATAGGCCCTTTCCTGCTCTCATGTTACCATTAGAACTTCCCTTATGTCATTTTAGACAGCAGTCAAATCCTCTGTTGTATCCCTTTCATTTTGGAAGCCTCAACAAACCAACATTTCTAGACTGATAAGAAAATTTCTCCATTCTCTTGACTTCTAAGTAACCCTTTTCTGCATTTGTTCGACTCTGTGTTTCATATCTGGGTTTTCATAGTTAATTTATATTAAAACTTTATGTGAAACTGGAAAGCATACATATGATTTTCTTGTTCCTGCACTTTCAGGGAAAAAAAAAAAAAACAAAACAACATTTTGAATATTAGAAAATAACCCATGATCAGTATTCTTGAGCCATAATTTTAGTTATTTTTTGTGTTTGGACTTGTGTCTGTCTGTTTTGTTATAAAAATGTTTTAATTGGCTCTAAAATGTAGGGAAATTATCTGCTACTTATGGAACACACAGGGATGACTTTACAAACTGAACTCGAAATGGATATTTGCCTAAATTCGATGACAGAGCAATCCCATCCCTCTCTCCTCCTCCCAAACCATCCCTGTTTTGTGCGTTTTACCCCCTTAGACTTTTGGGAGTACCCCTGTTCTTCCAAACAAGCTTAAGAGCTGTTATCAGAGTAAATAAATATGGCATGGACAGTAAATAAATATGGCAGTGTGTCTTCTCAGCCTGCCACGAGCCTGGGTAGCAAAGGATTCTAAGTTCCAAGCAGGAACTTCCCCCAGGTTGAGCAGAGTGTTATATCAAGAGAGGAACATTACTGTCAAGAAATTACAACCTCGGCATTGACATAAATGTTGACAGCACCATTTCCACTGATAGCGGTATCAGAACAGATTATGATTCACACAGGACTGCCCAAAGAGTGATGATTTAGATGAAATGTTCGGAAATATGAAAAGGTTCTGAAAGGAAAACTGCAGATGACAAGGATTTTATCAGGCCACTACTGAGATGGAGCACATTTTCTCTTCTGTTCTCAGAAGCATCCTGCCTGTGGAGATAAACTAACCACAATGAAATCTCTTTCTCCACCCATTCCTTTCTTGATGGCAGCAAGAGACATGATAGCAGGGCATGATAAATCCGGGGTGGTGATTGAAGGTGTTTAACTGCAAAAAATTTCATCTTCCGAGTGCATTTCTATACACATTTGAGGAACTCAGGCCCAAGTCTGTTAATAGTGTGACCTGAAAGAATCCAGTAAAGATTTGACAAATTTTCATGGTCATAGTTTCCAAATGCAATATTTGAAGTTTTCAGTCTGATAAAGACTAAATGGCTTTGTCAAACAGACAGAGTTTATGGAACTGTAAAATTAACCAAGTGGATCTTTTTTATGATTAGGGGTCCTTCCTTCTTTTCTATTTGGTACATATTCTTGTATCAAAGAAATAGAAATATATATACTTTCTCTCATCCCTAGGTTAAAACCAAAACCAAAAAAAAAACCCAAAGAAAAAAACCCACAAAAACAAAACCAACCAAACAATAAAAAAAACCCAAAAAAACCCCAAACCAAAAAACAATAACAAACCAAACAAACAAAATGGGAAACGTTTATATCTAGTATATATAAAGTGATAAAGTAAACAGGGATGACTTCAGTCTGTAAACCCTTTGGAAAAAGGAACTAAATATTTAAAAGCATATAGGAATGCTGCAGATAGGGTGAAAAGAAGAATGTTGAGCTGTAACACTGAGGAAGATATGACAATAATAGTGATGCTGCAATGTCAGTGATAGTCTCATATGAAAATTAATGAATTTTTGTAGGACAAAGCAATCTCTCTTAATAAACTTTTTAACATATTTATAAAAGTTAGCACTTTCTTGATGATAGAAAATTTTTTTTCGCCAGAAATTTTAGGTATAAATTCTAATTTAGAAATCTAAATAGAATTTGACAGAAAAGACAGTTGATATGTTGGGGGGAAAAAAAAAAAAAGGTGAGTTAGTAATAATGAAACTATAGTCCCGCTGTGAACACCTGGAAGAGTGATTTTCCTGACTGAAAAATTCATGAAAGCTTTATTTAAAACTGTAATAATTGAAGAATTCTTTTAGACAGAGATTCACGGATAGCTCCTCCACGTAGCTGAACAGAAACTACAAGAAAGATGGAGAGAGACTATTTACAAGAGCCAGGAAAGACAGAATATGAGAGAATTGCTACGAGCTGACAAATAGTCAGTCGAGATTGAACAGTAGGAAATAATTCTGTTCTGTGAGGGTGATGAGGTCCTGGCTTGTACAGAGAAGCTGTGCATGCCCCATCCCTGGAAGTGCTCAGGACCAAATTGGATAGAACCATGAGCAGCTTGATCTAGCAGAAGGGGAACATGCCCATGGCAGGGGGGTTGGAATGAGATGTTCTTTAAGGTCCACTCCAAACCAGCCCTTTCTGTGGTTCTGTAAAAAGAAGCTTATTGCAAAACATTGGGTCTGCACAGCAATGTAGAATTCCAGTCTTGGCAGTGGGTAACACGACTGTCACTACTTGATGTTTGTTCTGTGGTCAAAATAGGAAGCAGCATGCTCGTACATGTGGAAACTATGATATGTGGAAAGCACAGTTTAAGAATGATATTATAATATGCATTTTCTGACACTTGGATCTACATTTTATCCCTTAGAAAGACTTAATCTGGTGACACCATGAAGGCACAGATCTGTTCCAAGAAGTCTACAGAGGTGACCTTACCTTCTCCTCCAGACAAACATTGTACTGGCTTTGCTACTGGATCTATGGCTTATTATCATGGCTAATTTACATGTAAATTTAAACAAAAAATTGCTAGAAAGGTTGTTGGAAGTTTTCACCAATTAATTTTTTTCATAAGTGAACGAGACCTGTTTTTATTTAAAGGGCTATTTGATCACATTTTTCACTTCATTTTGAAGAAGGGCGGACTTTGTTTTTCACTTGAGGTGAATTGAGGGACAGTAAAATGTAGATTGAGGGTATAGAAAATAAAAGAAAGACACAGTGATGCACAAACAACCTTTAGGTCACTACATGCCACGATATGAACCCTTTGAAGGCAGTCTCTCTCCTGGGCTAATGCAGCTGGGAGCAAATCAAGAAAAACTCAGATTCTTGATTTTAAAATTAGAATTTAAACAGCTCGTAAAGATAAAAGATAACAAGTAGACTGCAAGTTTATGCAGTAAAGTTTGGCATTTCTCTTCTTTCCAGTCCCTTTTCAAAGCGTTCTCTTCCCTCCTTTGCTTATGTTTTGATTTGCAAATGTTAGTGGATTTACCTGGAGGTAAACCCCAGAGATTTAGAGAGGAGATCAATATCTTGCAAAGCATTTCCCAATCTGTCAAATATCTAATAAAATTATACTTATCAAAATCAGAGCATCTAAACTTTAAATACTCTTGAAGATGTCCCGAAACCATCAAGTGCACTCATTGGGAAATTTTCCTAAGATTGCCAAAGTGGGAGAATGGTTCTGGGTCCAAGTTTGCTTTTAAGTTATAACTAGGCTAAAAGAATGATTAGATCACTAATAATACTTAAGTCACATCTGAGATCTATGCTCTGAAAATTCAGATGTCCTTGTGACAGTATGGAAAAATTATCCTACACTTTCATCGTTGAGACATTCTGTGTCTGTAACACTGTGTATACAACAAAATGACATCTACTTGATTTTGCAATAGTTTGTGACATGCTACTTCCTTTTGTTGGGTATTCTCCATTTCTACTTACAGAGGTCTATACTGGTGTATAATCTCATCTGCCAATCTGCCTAGGCTGTGTTCAGTGTTCAGAGGGCCTTAAGTAATTCCCTTCTTATTCTTTGTTCATGGCAGGGACAAAGTCTGTTCTTTATATACAGTAATTTTTAGGCCACGCAAAATAATGTTGCTAAAAACAGCCATGAAAGACAAATCAACTTGACTGTGCATGTTCTTAATTATCAATGTAATCTGTTCTCTATTGACCAGAGATGAGGTATTTCAGAAACCAGCCTGTATTCCAAGATTTGGCCTTCAACTTTTCTCAGAGAAAGAGCATTTTTCACCACAGTTCTTCAAAAAGGTCGAGAACTACTTAAAACAAACGTACTTGTTTCTACCTTGATATTAAAAAAAAAAAAAAAAAGGAATTACAATGTAATACATGTTGATTCCTTGTGGATGTGTAGCCTATTTTAAAACTATTCCTTTTTCCACATGCTGCTTTTGGGAAGCCAGAGTGCAGAGTGTGATGTAGAGGTTTAGGAGCAGCATAGAAGATTCAAGGGCAGCTTGCTGTAATGTAAGTGTTGCTGTCCAGTAATTATTTAAAAAATCCAGGTTTAGAGGGGAAGGGCAAATTAATTTGGAAAGAAAAAAATATTAAGAAAAAGGGGGAAGCAAGAGAAAAGAAAAAGAAATTGAAAGCTGAAGTGGATAAAAGGGAAATATGAAGGAGGGATAAGAATAAGAAGGTGTCCTATATTTAACTGTGCAATAAGCTGTTAATTGCTAAGTAAAACAAACCCGGTTCTGTTAGAGGTAAGGAAAAAAGGAAAGGATAAATATTAGGTGACAATTGCTTTAAGTATACAACTACTTATATTGGAAATAGCTCCAAGAAAGTGTTAAGTTTTATCCATCCATATTATGTCCTAGGACAGCAATTAGACTTGGATAGACAAGGAAGACCTTTCCTTTCTTTTTCCAACCAACTCCAGAGGCCTTGATCTTAGGAATATTACCTTACACAGCAGAGAAAGGAAAATTGCTCTCTCCCTTTTTTCCTGATTATTTGTGTGCACAGCAAAGCCTTGTGTGCTGGAATTTATTGCTGATACAGAAAGAAGCACAAACGACCTATGGTAGTGGGCTGTCCTTTCAGACCTCCAAAGGCACTTGGTGGTGAGCTGAAAATACACAAAAGCCTCTCTAAGGTGTCTCCTGTGGTTTTGCACTGCAGGGCAAAGATAGATAATGCAAAAATAAAGAAGGAATATATTTTTTTGGTGCAAGTTGACTTTGGTGGGGTTGTGTCAGTTTACACTGGTGGTAGATCTGTTCCAAGAAGTCCACAGAGCTGACCTTACCTTCTCCTCTAGACAAACACTGCACTGATAAACTTTGCTGACAGCAAGTTTCCAACTCTCTGCATTTTATTCCAAGTTTGCTGACTTGGAGGGTGGTGAGTTTGGGGTATTATTCCCTGTTTCTTAATAACTATGAGACCCAGCTCTTGGGTTAAAGTGATTACATTAGTTAGGAAAAATACAACCAAAAACCAGTCAGTTTTGTTTATTGATTGATGCATTACAGTACAGATAAATGTTCTGTGATCATAATAAGCAAGCTATTCTTAGTCAAATCCCACAAAACACGGAAGTAAAAAATTTCCACATGCTTAAATATATACTTACTTAATAAAGAAAGGAAAAAAAAAAAAAAAAAGAGACAAAATATTAGAGATTTTTTAAGCCAACACCACTTTTTGGGACATAGCTATATTTTCTAGGAGATTTGTCAAATGATTACCAAAATTGAGTGATGGGAGCGTCAGTTACTTCACGGCATTACAGCTTAATTCATTTCAGCAGATTTAATGTGGAAGACAAACATAAAACCGTTTCAAGAGGTTTTTTTTTGTTTTTTTTTTTTTTTTTTAATCTGAGAATAACTGCAACACAGCCACACCTTCTCCTTGTTGGTGGCTGGCACTGTGTGTGTGTTTTCACAAGTACAAGTGTAGATATTTTATGGTGGACCGTCATCCACCAGACTGGCTTTTCACTTGTATTGCAGTATCTAAAACTTTTATGGGTCGAATCTTGCTTCTTCAAGTCATATCTTTCTCTCATAACATCACTTGTTTGAATTCTAAAAAAAAAAATAAAAGATGTAGCTAGCACATGTATGCTATGTGTAGAAACTGCAGCACATCTCACCCTTTCATGCTCTAGCAAAAGCAAAGTCAGTACCATATTTACCCAAGCTTTTTAGTTTTTAACTCCAAAAAGCCCCACAAGTCTCACCATGAAAATGGAGCAACAGCTATTTTGTTTGGATGTTAGTGAGCAGCTTGCTAGAGTGATTTGAAGAAGGGGAAATAGGAAGAATACAAAAATTAAAAAGGAATATAATTCTACTCTCAACTATCTAAACTAAAAAATAAAATTAAAAACAATTTAAAAATATATATGTATATACTAAAGTGAATTAAATGAAAGCTGGATCAGGTTGGGGCCTAGAAGTCATGTTTATTTGGACTGCTGATTTCAATCAGCCAGGAATCTCATCGTGCATGATGTTTTTTTCCTGACTATTTTCACATTCAGACGTTTTTTGTTCAGTACGCATTCCTGTGTCCAGTATCTCTTACAAGACAGAGTTCTCTCCATAGATAGCATGCAGTTGTTTCCCATTTTCTGGGAGCTATTTCCCTGGTATTGAGTCTCTTGCTCTGGCTTACTATTTGGAACTAAACTTATTTGTATCTCAATTTAACTGTGCATAAAGTAGTTGTAAATGTGTTTATTTCTCATGGGGCTTGCAGAAGTTATTTCTTATATTTTCTCTCTCACTCACTTTTATTGTTCTTTCACTCTTACTTTATGTTTCCCTATCTGTCTTATAACCAGCCATTAGAGTGAAATCCATCCTCAACCGAGGCAACAGTAAACATGCTTGCCTTTGTTATTTTATATATATAATTATAATGTCTTTTCAAAAGACACTGTGTTTTCAGCAAGGCACTGATCTATGTCACTCCCTTCCCCTGCAAGTGAGAAGGCCCCTGGCCAGCCAGCTTCCCTTCTGGAGCAGGACTCATCTTCTCAAAAGAAAGATGTCCAAGTAATGTGGAAAGAATTTCCCTCAAGATACACTTATTTTTCTCCATTGTCTGTGGAGAGAGCCTAGGCAACCATCTTAGATGAGGAGCCTATTTTTCAGAATGATAAACTTAGTTGGAAAGAATAGGAAGACTTCATCTCACTTAGTTTAAGACTCCTAAGTTAGACATTTCAGTACGAACTAGTCATTCTAAACTCCTTTTATAAGTAAAGGAGGGATATAAGCACTTTTGCTTGTTCCTCAGGGCCGCTCATTTCATCCTAAAATGGCTTGTTGAAATAGGTCAGATGACTTCAGACCTCCAAAACTGAGAATGATGAATCTGACCTATTTGCTCAAAAGTACTCAGCAGAAAAAGACTTTGATTTTAGCCATACCATCAATATAATGAAAATTATAAATAATCACTCTAATATTTGACGGAAGTTTTTAGAGAAGCAGAAGGAATAATAACCTTGAATTATTCTCATTACCTGACTCATATGGCTGCCTTTGATTTCGCACTGCTCCTTCATTTTGCTTCCATCTTTAGAGATTGCTTGTTTAGAGATTGCTTGTTTCTTAGTTCCTTTGTCATCTGCCATATTTTCATCCAACAAAACAAGCCTTGAAATGAAGGAATGATAGAAATGGAATGCCTAGCTGCATACCTGTCTTTCTGTGTCTGTTTCCCAATGCCTAAGCAGACAGCCTGTGGAAATCTTACACATATATGTGTATAGGAAGGGGAAAAAATAAAAGTGTGTTATTTATGTTGGCAGAACAAAGCATGGGACTTGTGCTAGTGTCTGGTATCTTTCAGGAGGGCAGAGTAAAATGCTGAACTTAGAAAACTCATTTTGTGCCCCAAAAGTTGGAAATCTTGTGTTGTTTTCAGATCCTTTTGGCAACTCTCAAGGCACTTTGGTCTCAGACTCTTGTCTAACCAGGATGTCTCCATCTCCCCGGATTTTATTATGTTACAGGTACACAGCTGCAGACAGTATCTGTACTAGTTCAGACCAGTTCTGTGGTGTTATGTAAATTAGGAGACCAAACCCTTGATCTTAACCTTGGGTTTAATAGTTTGAATATAGGAACAACGGACCATTTACCACAACACATTGTTCCTTCAGAAGGCTCTTTTATTTCCCACCCTGTGGAGTTAATTTAATAATTATCATTACTTAATTAATTAATTAATTAATTCATTCATTCATTCTACTTTTTACAAGCATGAATTTTAAGAAAATTTGTCTAGCATCCATCAAGGAACTCAAATTTGGGAGCAAAACTCTACTTTCTTAAGGCAAATGTTTCCTATCCTGATCTTCTGCAGCCTGGATATTTACTGTTTTCATCTAGAGAGTTATTTTGACAAGCCCTGGAATAATCAAGAGGTGTGCTCAGTACTGCAAAGTGCGTGCTTTCTTGATTGTTATTAGTCTTGATAACTATTACTAAAAGTACCTTTGGCTTACCATCCATCACAGCAGTTTGTCATATTTGTTGAAAAAACAGGAGACCAGATTTAGTCCAGATGGGTGATCTATATAAAAAGACACCAAAGAAACCTTTTGGGATCAGTATGATATGATGTTTTGCCATCCGACGTTGTACATATACACAATATTAAATATTTACAATGGTTCCTTGAAGGAGTTGCATGCTTATATGTACAATGTTGCTTTGTCTTAAAGATGTTGTGTCATCTTGGAGATAAAACAACAGTCTTTTTGCACAGCAATGTAATATTCCACAATGAAATCCAGCATGTGAATTCAGCTGTCACACATCCAGTGCAGATTGTGGATGGACAGAAGGAGAGGAAGGACTGGGCAGTCAGCTGCTTTTGCCTTTTTAAAGCATCTCCAGAGCAGGTGAAGGAGATGCAGGCTGTATACTTGAGAACTTTTAAGTGTCAGATTGTGGATAACTCACCACCTATCCTCAAGACTCATTTCCCATCCAATGTTATTTCTGTTGGTTGGAATACCCAGGCGTCACTTCAGCGTTACATCTTCTATTTCTGAAATATAGAAACTGTCATTCCCAATGAGATGGGGTTATGACTGTTTGTACCTGTGCAATTCCTTTCATAAAGTCATTGTTATGGCACTTTAATATTTGCTTATTTTAGTGGCAGTTCAGATTTCTGAAGGGGACGTTGTGAACTTATCCCAGGCAGCCTGTCTAGAGTCTGTATAATGTTGTCAAAGTCTGATACAGGAAAATATTTTGTGTGAAATTTTAATTTCTCAGTTTGGCTGGTTCTGACTTTTTGGTTGTAGGGATTTATTTTGTTCCTTTTATGCCATTAAGAAAGGGATAAAAAGAAACAATCTGCTCATTAGGAGGAAATAAAAAAAAAGAATAAGAATCTACTTTCTTTGTTCTTCAGCTATTCTACCTATATTTTCCGCTGAATGATTTTTCTTTCAAGGGTGTAATGAATGTATCTTTCTCATCTCTGTCTTTCTGGGAAAAAAAAAATCAACAAAACTTTCCCATTTCCAAATGAACAATGTCCAGAAATGAATAAATGAATTTATTGTTTCCCCACATTAATGATGTTGGCGTTAGGATGTATGGAATTTCTTCCCTTTTTTTCTTTTATTTTTCTGACGGAATTTGTGCCCTGTGGATCAGTGCATTGATCCAACTGTGGTGTGTGTGCGCAGTCTACTTAGAAAATCCCTTTTATGTTTAATATTCTATATGTTTTAACATCTATAGTTCCGCATTGGGAAAGGCAGCACCTAAGCATGACGATTTTCCAGTCAATTTCTGTTAACTTAGCAATCTACAAGTGAAACTCTGATTGTTACAGAGGACATGGATCAAAAGAAATTCTGTTGGATCTTTTGGAGCAGTACCCTTTATATGAGTGTATTTTAAGTGAAAGTGGTCATGTCCTTGGGGAAAAAACAGACCCAATCAAACAACAAAAAAAAATTGGTTTTTGGGGTTTTTTTTGGGTTTTTTTTTAATTTTCTTTTTTTTCCTAACAGTTATTCTTTATTTCATGTTCTGTTCATTCACAAGGTAGCCTGCTTTAATATCAATATGAAAAAAAATCCCCTGTTGAAAGTGAGGCTCTCTCGAGCGAGAGCTCGCACAGTCAGTCACCCCGAGGTCACTCGCACAAACCCAGCACAGATCAATAGCAACGATGCCTTTTTGGCAGACAAAAAAGCTCCTCAGTGGACTTCAGTCCAGGCCAGAACAGGTAAGTTCCTCTGGAGAAGAGTTGAGTAGTCTGAACTTGCTCTCCACTGAAGCAAATTGCTGAAGCGGAGGATGAGAAAGAAATATTTTGGTGATGAACCAAATCATTCACGATCCGAATTGTCAGTGCAACACGTTTTCCCCATCGCTGACTTTAATTAAAATAATAACTTACATTCAGTTAGGAATTCTTTGTGCATCCCTGCCTTATATCAAAAAGCTGATTGTGCCCATTTTCTTATGGACAGTATGCTTATAAATGCTGTTTGTTAAAATAAGAGGTGAATAAATATTATTATGTAAATAAATAACACTGTTCCAGAAGAGAGAGAAATAACTAAAGTTGAACTTGAGCAAATTTAAAATTTTTCAAAATTTTCAACTTATTTCCCACCATTTGCCCAAATTTCCCTCCCTTTAATCTGATCTTCAAGGCTACATTGAAAGACAAAGTAAGAATGTAAAAGCCACACACATTAACCAGACATAAACATATTTATAAACATAATTCTGCTTGAGATTTGGTGAGCTGAAAACAAACAAGCAAACCAACCAAATAAAAACACTCACAGAGTCCCCAAAATTGATTCATTTGAAAGAAAAAAAATCCGAAAAAAAAATCAAAAATCAAGATGAAAATAAAATCCAAAACTAATAATGAAGGGGAAGTATTTTAAGGAACTATGAAACTACACTTTAAGTGTGTGAAGAAAAAAACAAACAGTACAACTGTTTAAAAGTGAACCTCCCTCAATATGAAATATATGCAAAAAAGTATAGTTCTTTGCTGAGTCTCAAAATCTCATCCCTCTGCTTTATCTCTCACATAGAATTTTCTTTTTTTTTCCAGACTCCCCC
The DNA here is from genome assembly GCF_027887145.1 of Ammospiza caudacuta. Classification (NCBI taxonomy): domain Eukaryota; kingdom Metazoa; phylum Chordata; class Aves; order Passeriformes; family Passerellidae; genus Ammospiza; species Ammospiza caudacuta. Next base: position 82,367,813 of record NC_080632.1, on the reverse strand, counting down.
ATTATCAAGAATTTGCACTAATAAACTACAACAAGACTACATAGAAACATTATCTTATCTATGTCTTTAAGAGCACCACACAAATGGACTGTCACAAAGCCATGGGTCATAATTTTCAGTGTGAAAAATAAATGTAAAGAACTTAACACTTGGTAGGTAGTCTTTCTTAAAAAACAAAAACCAAAATGAAACAGACAAACTAGCAAAAATAATGATGGAAAGATGAATATTCCAGATACCTTACCTACAATAGTTCTCAGGAATATAAATATTTCTCCATGTTTACTGTGGGAAGAAATAAATCTCTGGTGTCATAGCTACACCAGTTCTAATAAATTAAATAGTTATGGGGAATATTTCTGAATTCCAGAAGTCAGTTGGTTGTGAAGGTGAATTGTAGCTGTGGTCCCCAACACCCTTTTGAACCATCTGGGTTGAGATAGCCCAATTTTCAGATATGTTTTGTGTTTAGCGCAAGCCAGGGACCAGTTTACACACATCCACCTTCTTTTGAAGGTGAAAAGCATTTAATAATATGGACATAGCCTTTTCTGTGCCAGTTGGCCTCAGTACCAGAAAACAGTGCTGGGCACATTTAAGCTGACAATTTCTCTGTTTATTTTCAGCTCCATCTGCCTGCAGATCCATAAACATTTATTTTCTCCCATTTCTAACATATCAAAGGATCATGGAGTACTTTAGACTGTAGAGATTGCTGGAAATCATCTTTCCTCAACTCAGAGAAGGGTTAGGTTAAGCTAGTCAGCCCCCTGTTTGCACAAACTTTGAATGTCATTAAAGCAGAGAGAGCCTACAAGACCTTTGCAAGCATTTTCCAGTGTTTGACCACCACAGTTCCATGAGAGCAGCCTGGACAGCAAAGATGTAAGGAAGGAAGGCATTCAGTATCTCAAGCTCTGTTTCAAAGGTCCCCATTCCAGTCAGCAGCAGCCCCACCTTTTATCCCAGAATTTCTGTTGGTATTCATCTGTTTGAAAAAGAAGAAATTCACAGGAGAGGATGGGGCATTTCCAGGGGATTATTCAGAGCTCAGGCAGGCAGCACTGAGCTGATGACCAGTCCTGGCACTGCGCTGCTCTTCAAATACTCCTTCTACCTTAGCTACCAGCCTTACTTTCTTTGTTGACAGTTGTAGGTGTGACGATTCTGGTGACTTCTGGTGCTAGCAAAACCGTGCAACTGTAGTCATTTTAGTATCTTTGGTAATCTTTTGCCCTGAACAAATACTCTGCTTATGCTTTGAGTCAGCATTAAACTTCTTTCTTTAACAAATACACTTGTTTTCCTTAAGAGTCTTTGAAAACAAGTTTTTTGCTGATGTTTGTGAGTGTATGTGTACAGAAAACCACTGAATAATGTAATGAGATAAAAGAAAGCAAATAGGGCATTTGTAAGTCTTTGCCAATACAGGGAAAGGAAAATAGAGCGTAGAGAGCATAATCTGCTAAACATGACGGGGAAAAAACAGGCAATTAGAGTGAAGAGTTATATATTCTGTAATGTGTGTGCATCCATATGGAGACAAAATATGTGTGTAAGTATGTGCACACAGAGCAATAAACGTATATACAAACGCAAACACATATACGAACACACACACGATGAATTTCTAATTAAGATGAGAACAGCATTCAAGCCTAGACTCAAAAGTTATCAGAGGCCTTGCAGAGAATCCCCCTGGAGTTTCTGAGAGCTGGGTTTAGTAGCCAGTAATTTTCAATTTCTTAGATAATGTGTAGGACCATGGTGCTGATTAGCCCTTAAATCACGCTCTCCCTGGAAAAGCAAAGTCTTTAATTTCTTTAATGGCTAAAAAAAGTCTCTGCTTTTCTCTTTTTCACCTTCAGAAGCTCTTGGTTAATTGCAGTCTGGACTTGGTATTTATTTTTGGGTGCTGAGGATAAGCAAGGGTAGAAGAAAAATGCAAGGGGGTAGAAGAAAAATGCAAGGGGGTCTCATATTTGGGGAATTGGTTTCTCTAGTGGAGAAATGATACATCATTTTAATTTCTGCATTTTTAAAGTGACGCCTGGGGTTTTTAATCTCGAGTCTCCCTTTGACATTAATGGGAGTCATGTTGCTGAAATGAGCACGTGATGCTTTGATAATTGAAAGGAACCCTGTGTGATAGAATCATAGGCACTGGAGAGGTAAAATACCTGTTCCACTAGGAGATCTTTCCAGTTCTCCTTCCAGCTCAGGAAATTAAGAGATTTACAGCTTGTTTATTAATGTAGTTCAGCCACCTATAAATGAGTCAAAATAGCTCCTTGCAGTAGAAAATTTCTGCACGGGATAAATTGACTTTATCAAGCAGAAATGTTCTGTTTCTTAGTCTCATTCTATCACTTGCTATTCTTTTTGTGGCCTGTGAGTAATTTCTCTCACACCACATATTTTACAATATTGTGGATGTTTTCAGAGGGTTAGCCAGCTTTTCCCCAGGCCCTATTTAGTTGATTTGGTTATTTTAATCTACTGACTTCGCAAGTCAAGCCTGAAAGTCCCTAGAGGAGTTTTTCCTATTTCTTTTTCCCTGAATACTCTAGACTCTTGGGGTATTTTCCCTGAGTACTCTAGACTCTTGGGGTATTTTACAGAGACTAAAAAAAAAACTTTTAGCCCTGGTACTGAGGAATCCATTAAAAACACCAGGTGGAGTAAGACAGTGCAAAAGGGTCTCAGAGATGATCTGAAGACCGTATTGAGGTATGAAGGTATTAATTTCCTGGGTTTACGAAGCCCATAAAATCCATGGAAATAGTGTCCACATACTTCTAAAAACGCTCCTTTTTATTTCCAAGGAGTAGTTCAGAAAGTAACATCAAATGTTTTTGGAGATAATAAGGTCCTTGACCCCTTCAGAGTCCATTACTGTGTACAGTGCAAGAAAGAAGGAAGCAAGAATCAAAATCTTGTGGTTTAAATATTGCCTATATTGTCTGTTTATCAGTTTTCTCAGTTCTCAACCCTGTCTAATGTAAGGGCATGACAATTGCTCATCAGTAAAACAAAACACCCATTTACACTCCCAATTCATCCTCTGAAAAGTCTTGTACATATTTAAGTGGAAAGAAGGAAGAAAAATGAAGATAATATACTCTTTTACGATTTGTACAAGGCAAAACAAAAGGAATTTACTGCAGCAACATTTCTGCAGCTCACAGTGTAGAAAACACAACAGGGACTTCAGAAAGAAAAGAAAAAAAAACCAACAAAATGTGAGCATGCATTTTTAAAACACACAAAAAATATCTAAGGAAATTAATTGGGCAAAATACTCATTAAAGCACAGCTGAGGTCACCACCACAAATCATTTAAACATCAAAAGCAAAACTTTCAGTCTCTTAGTGTTAATTTTCTTATGCACCCCATGAAGTGCACTTTCTGGTTGCTGTTTGTCATATTTGCATCAAAAGGCCATGGAAGTAGCGAAAACATCATGGCGGTGGAAACTGAAATGGAATAATTTTGTACGGAAAAAGTGTGATAATCTTCATGTTCTTTTTCCAGTTAGTAATTATTAAGCAGCCCCACAGCCCTGTGAGCCTGATGGGAACAGTACATTCTTGCTTTACAGTCAGGGGCACTCAGGTGTTAAGAGGATGGGCCATTGTGAGAGAAAAAGCAGGAATGGGTATAATTAACTTGTCTAGAACTACTCTCGGAATACGGATTCAGAATAACAGTATTTCTCTTAAGTACCAGCAGTCTATCAAGAGACCAGAATATGATCCTGAATATTCCCTGTATTTCACCCCTGGAAATATGCTTGTAGGACTCTCTCAACTTTTAGTAACTCCAAAAGCTGTGTGGGCCTACACACCTCTGGTAATTCCTGCATGTTAACCACGGGTTCAAAATGCAGCCACTGATAGTGGAATCAATCAGCTTTTAGACAGAGCACTCAGTGGGAGGTACCTGCCAAAAGAAAATCAGGAGCTCTGGGTTAATCCCCCTTTTTGTTTCAAAAAATTCAAAGTTCATCTCCTGCTTCCCTTGCAAGTTTCCTACCAACAAACTCCAGGATACAGGGACTGAAAAGATGGGAGGGTGATGGAACAATTTTGAGTCTGAGAATAAGTTCCTCTTCAGAAAACAAAACAAGTCCTGAATCCAGGATGAGGGGAATGTGTTTTCAAACAGTTTGACCATACAGTTAGGAGAGGGGAATATGCAGTAGGAACTGCTAGCCAAGTATTTCCCGATGGATGTTTAAATATAAGTAAGCAGAAGAAATGTGTTCATATGTTCTGTTTTAAGTGAGAAGGGTGTTTTCAGGGTCTGTCTAACATGAAGTTCCTTTAGTCTCACAAGAATTTAAGTCACGAGCATTCTTTCCAGCGTAATATCTCAACCATTTCTCACCATCCCCAACCTCCATCTCGCTCCTTTTCCATGATATATTTCCTGTTTCCTCTCTGAACAATAACACAGAGATCTTCACAGGAAGTATTCTTGTTGGTGTAAGATGAGAATTCAGTAGTTTTTTTAACAGCAAATCTTCACTACAAAAACCTGCTCTCTTGTACTGTTTATCTCTAGTTCCTGTATAGGTAGGACTGCTTAAATTTTCATACATAAAAATAAGTGTTTCCTATTATCTATTTCTAATATTCTAATCCACATGCAAGTGCTTGGGTGCCCCACAGGTTGTTCACATCACTTCCTTCCATTGCAATAATGAACTGTCATAGGCACACAGTCCTTATTTCCTGTGGTTAAGGTGTTTGGACTGTCTCTTCACAGTCAGACAAACATATAAAATGTTTACTATGACTGGGCTGTCCTTAGTGCAAACACTGGAACAGCTTATGGATGTTTTAGCCTATGGAATTGGGTACAGTGAGATGGGAAAACAGAGGCAGAGCTTTGGTCAGACCTCAGCCATTATGGTTCCCAATTCTCCCTGACATGAGCACTAGTGAGAACAGAAATGGTTCTGGTACCACAATGACAGAACATGCAACCCATAGACTATATAATACTTTTCTTTTATAGCTGTGTCAATGCAATTTTCTTTTGGTGATGTTTTGAAGCTTGCACGTTAAATATGAGGCTCTGAACACCTCCAGTACTGAAGCTTTAGCTCAATAAAAATAATAGCATGAAAACATCAAGTCCATTCTCCTGAGTTTTCACGGTCTATTTCTTTGCTCGCAGCAAACTTGGATAAAAGTATTTACCTCTTAAATGTTTACCTAATACAGTATGAAGAGTTGACCTTAAATGGTCTTTACAGCTCATGGACCATAAAAATAAAATTTTGACTGAGCAATTTTTATTCCAACAAAACCAATGACTGTGGAAAACTATGTTTTTTCCGACTCTTATCCTAAGAATACAAGTAATATCATCTTGTACAATTACTACCACTTGCAGACATCGACTGTCAATTTTTGACTTAACTTTAAAGCCATGGGCATCAGTACTGGTAGGAAGGAAGAAAGGCTGAAGCTCTTAGAGAGTATCTAGGATCTAGACAGAATCACAAGAATTTAACTTAATTGCAGAGCAAATCTATAACAGCATTTCAGAGCTAACAATTGCTTTTATTTCCTCTCCTCCCAAGTTAAGCTCTACGTTAAAATTCTGCCCATCCCTTAATTCACAGAACTGCATTAGAACAGGGGCTGCAGCCCACAGGCAATCCATGCCAGGGGAAGAACAACCTAAGGGATTGCAACCATGGGCCACTCCTCAATTCTTTCCAGAAATTTATGGTTTTGAACACATCTGACTTTACAACTCTTCCTTTGGCTTTTCCAGAAAAATCAGGTGTTTCTAATGAACAATGAACTTATACAAATACTTTTAATATATATTAAATTTTATACAAATGTATATATATCTATTTGTTAAGGAGAAAAAAAAACAAACAAAAAAACTTATATGCATACACGGTGATGGTTGCTTTCCTCAGGATTTGCAATGAGAATCCATTAAAAAGACAAAAAAAAATACTATGTACTTGAAAATCATTTTTTCTCTCTTTCACAGTTGGTCCTTTGATCTACTCTTTTCATGTTTCTGGGGGTTTTTTTGTTTTGTTTTGTTTTGCTTTTTTGTTTTGATTTTACCTCCCCTTTCAACCTGAACCATAAGTGATGAATACTGATGTGACAGAGTTTTGCCCTATTCAAAGCCAAGAACATGGACACACAAGACTATACCAGTTGTTGATAATTTGTAGGTCAGGAAATATAAGATTTTTTTTTTTTTAAGAAACAGTCATGCTTTTTGGCCACTGGATTCAGGTTAAATAACTTCTGCAATGCTCCCAGTTTAATATAGTCTGCTGTGAGACTTGTTGCAAACAGCTTTTTCTAATATTGAAATATCTTCCCATTTTTGGGGAAAAAAAAAAAAAAGAAAAACAAACGTAGTTAAATTTAAAAGAATTTGAGACCTTCCTGAGATGTATACCTCAGCTAGACTGATACTAATTCTGTTTAGTTTCTCTTGAGATAGTAAATTTTGTCTGTCTACCTCCACAGAAATATGAATGAGGCAATGAAGCAAATGAGGAATATCTTCATTTTTAGAGATGACCCTGTCAAAATCAGAATAATGAATAATCTCAAAGAACAGCTTTGCTTATGAATATGTACTAAATTTTGGGGATCAGCCTAACCCATATTCAGACTGAATTTCCATGTCCTTGCTGAAGCAGATCTATGGTTTGCCTAAGGTATTTACAGGGCATTGAAGCTGCAGAGGCTAAATTGACAGGATATGGCTGCAGAACATTGCTCTATTGTATGTTTTTATTTTCAGACCGGGAGATTGCTTGCCTGTAAATAAGCTGGAGATTACAAAGTAAACAACATGACAAATGCTTCAGGACATTAAAAATCAGGTAAAAAAAAAAATCACACTGCGCTCCTTTCTTCCAGATTATAATAAAATTGGGTAAACTATTCACCGTGACTAATTTATTCAAAAGTTGCCCCTTCATGGGCTCATGAATTTATATTCAAACAGATTTGGATTTCTACAGATTTCTTACTCAATGTCACAATTACTGAGATAGTTGCACTTTTAATGCTTTTTTTGGAGACTTTCCCTTTACAAATTCTTTGATTCTTATATTGTGCATATTACTTTGAGAGAAGATGAATTACAAGATGCTCTTGTCATAGAGTAGTGAGGATGGGCCTTTATAGGATTATTCTTTCCTAGCTGCCCTGCTGCATGCAAATACCCTGCAGTAAAGGTTCATACTGTAAACTAAATTATGCTATAGTAATCTGTTCAGAAAGACACAATATGAGAGCAGAACAACCAAGAACAACCAAGAACAACCAAGTTCTCACTTTGAATTTAGATTTTGTCCACAAGAAGTTGCTTATCTTCCATAATTTGGTGATTTATCTGAATGAATCCAGTCCCATACAACCCTCTTACTTAAGATCTAGATCTCATAGAATGCACTAAAGCATACTGAGGTAATTAGTAAATAACTTTAAAGTACGATAAATGGCTAATATGGAAACCTTTGAAGTATTTCAAGCTGTTAAAACAAATATATCTTATTAACTTTATTACTTAAAGACAGGGCAGATTGATGGGAGACTCTCAGCAGCTTAGGCAGCTGGACTAAAACCAATTCCAGTCTGAGGATGGGTGGCCTGACTTATGAAAGGTTCTGCAGCAGGAAATATAAGGTTTTTCCCTAAAAAAGGGAAAAGCACTCAATACCTCAGGTTGCACATAGCAATAAGGTATGACCACCAGGCCAGGACTTCCTTGGAGCTGATATGCTCCAAACACAGTGAAAACATCTTTCAGTTTGCTCCACTATTCCATTTGCAATTGAAAAAATCCTCCTGGATCCCACACTCCTACCACTGAGTGTTGAGGCCTGAGTCTCAGAAAGCATCTCCAATTTTTAATTTAACACTGGCTTGACTCTGCATTCCCTGCCCACTCTGCCCACCAGTTACTTCCAGCTCCTCAGGATCCCAAAATTAATCTACAAAAATACCTGGACAGAAGGAAATAGAAGGAAGATCTGATAAAGGACATTTCTGTAAAAGACCTCTCTATATTATGAAGTGTATACAAGATGCGTGTATCAGAAATTTCTTCTTCCCTTCTCCAAATGATTTCCTGAAAGTCTAGTTATTAAATTAGCTCGCTGCATACATATAAGCAAACAAAACATCAAAATAAGCAGGTCATAGCATAATATTTAAAAGTCTTTACAAGAAACTTTAAATCCATCACACTCAGAGTTACTGGATAAGTAGTTTATTTAAATACACTGTAGTCCATTGAGACCTCATACATTATTATCAACAATTGGTATGCAAATATTCTCTTTCTTAGTAATTTAATATCAACAATAATTGTCCACTTATAATGTTTATTATTGGTTTTGCTTCTTGGATGACAAACATGGAGGGAAATAAAGTATTCTGTGAGATCACAATCAGAGTTCTATTAACATTGGTTATATAATTGCTGGGATATCCCTTGCAATCAAAACCACCAGCTAAATGAAAAGCAAAGAATATGATTATAAAAGGGTTGTGAGGGTATGTAGATTAGTCAATCATGACTGACATCAAGTTTTCTTTCCCTTACATCATTTCCAGGAGTCTTTGCCTCAAGGGCACTGTTACTTTATAGCTAGGAAAAGCCACATGCAAAAAATTGAGGATTAATTGCAGATAGCCACAGAGTATGGATACCTTTTCACACAATTATTTGCTTTACCTTATTCTTGGAAGAAACTTATCAACTTTGTTTTGTGACCAGACAGAAGGATTTTTTCTATACTGTACAAAAAAAGTGTGTAGTGTGTACCTGAATGAATACTTACAAAGAATGTTTCTATTTCCATCTCCCACGGCTGGTTCATTTTCAGCCCATTCTGACAGGGAAAGAGGGACATGAGCATATGATGAGTGGTTGGCAGGGTTCTAAAATGTTCAGGGGGCTGCAAATATAAAAATCATCCTTTGACAGCATCTGCACAGGAAGAACTACCCCTGCTCTAAATGACTGGTGGTGGAGGGAAGAGGAAAATAGAAGAGAAAGAGAAATTAAGAGAGCAAGATTTAATTATTCTTTCACAGAAATTCAGGATAAAGGCTGAGGAATACACTACTACTGTGTGTAACTGAAGGAAAACCCAATTGTTGTTATTGATGCTGTCTGAGTGGATAAGTGACAAATTAGTTTTCAAGAGGTTTTGTAATTTAACTTCTCCCTTCCCTAAAAAAATATTTTAAAAAAGGAAGGAAGGTGTTTTTTGTCTAAAGAGTTGTTGAACTTGTCCTTTATTCAGAGATGTGTATTTTCTTCTCCCTTGTTTATTGAGATAAACTATAAGAACTGACAAAAAATTCTATGTTTACAAAGCGTTGATATTTTTAAGCCCTAATGAAAGACATAACCTGTTGCTGAAGGAATTGCCAGAAGGAAGGTATTACTTATTAACAACTTATTTAGAATGTCCTGTGTCCTATTTTATGACAACTTTCTGTGGGTGTTTTTAACACAAAGGTACCTTTCTCCCAGAGACTTAACTCACAATTTTACTTCTCAATCCTCAGTCTGGTGGTGTAGTCATATGATAGCAACACCCATAAAACACAAATAAACAAACTTTAAAAAAACTCCAAAAACAAACAAAAAAAAAAAAAGAAGAAAAACCAAGAAAAAACAGGAAGGAAAAATGAAGACAAAATAAAAAGAAGACAATAAGAGTCAAATGTTAGTTTGAGGTGTAATAGTGCAACCTGTGAGTAAAACATGTTCCATGATGAAATTCTCTCTCATATGTTAACCCATCTCCTGCACATTATGAGGAAAGCTGGATGAGAACATTTGGGATCTGTGATAAAGTTAACCATCAACACATCAAGATTCTTTGCAATACGTTCAGGGTAAATTTACCTCCTGAAAATGTATTCAAACTCAGACCAGATTACTCATGGATTGGATTAAACCCTTACACACAGTGCTGCAAGCCAGAGAGAATAAATTCACTTTTTCTTTGGTGAGGGGATTGCTTTTGAACCTAATTTGAGCCCAGTATGTGCAAAGAGCAGCATCATCCCTGTAATGATACAATCAGTGGGTAGTTCTCACATAAAATATGTCATAAGTCACTCCAGCTGCTTTGTCCTTCAAAATTATACTAGCTCTCATTTTTTTATCAGAATCTTAAGAAAGAGGCAGTTTGGGAATATCCATGTTCATATTTCATTCCAATTCACAGGAAATCCCAAACTAATCCGTTGTCTATTGAGTTTTCTGTAAAAAACACCTGGTGGGAAGTAGTGCTTAGCAAATGCAGGAAGCAGAATTCTAGGAAAAAAACCAAAACTCTGTCATATTCAAGCTCAGGGTGGGATCCTTGAAAGAAAAACAATTATATTTCAAAGGGATGACAGACAATTAGACCAATTTCTGTTTTCTATAACTTGTAGCTCTACATGCAGACTGGTCAGGGAAAAAGAACATTGGAATTATGATGGAAGAAAAGAAAGGGACTGAAAAGTTAACTACTTGGAAATGGTATTCTTGGTCTTGAAACGCATCCAGCGCTGCCAATTGTGTAATTTAGAAAATTGGTTCAATTAAAGCAGCAGCTTCTAATGTTGAAAACTGTGAGTTTTGAGTAGGGCAAGAGCTGGATGTAGCAGAAATCAAAGGCGAGTCATAGGAGTTGTAAGCATAAGATCCAGGAGAGTAATTTTGTGCTGAAATGAGAGTTTCAGAGATCATGTGTCTCCTAAAGGGAGCCATACCCAGATGCATTTGAGGATTGAAAAAATAACTTGAAACTGTCACTGAAGAAGATAAAGAAAACTCACAGTGGATCACTAGTTAAACTTTGAGTCAGAATGAGGTGACCTCTTAGATCCTTAGAAAAATGTGCATGAGAGAAGTAAATCTACTGTCCTACAGTACTCTAGGAGTTAATACTGTTGGTGTGTATATGTACCATTTAAAACAAAAAAATCCTTTTGCACCAAATAGTTTTCATATTTGCTTTCATTTGTAATAGCAAGCTTGAACTTACAATTTTTCATTAGGTAAATTGACTTTTTTTTTTTTTCAGAATTCAATAAAGTTTGGCTATATTTTATCTGAAATAATGATCTCACACTGTGATAATAATCCTGATAGGAGAAAAAACAACAACCAAAAACAAAAAAACAAACCTACACTTAAGAGGTTCCTGTTGTCTGGCAACAAGTTCCATCCGGTGGATGTAAACTTAATTGCAATATATTTCCTTAATGATCTGGCCTAATTGGGACTCAAAGATATGGTATCTTTTGAATGTTGCCTTCCTTTAACAAAGTGTTTGTAGTCTGCTTTATTTGAAGCACCTTTAAATGAATAGCTTTATGTATAAGTAATGATTTTTCTGAATATTTAATCAAGACTTGCAGAGACAGAATTGGCAGGAAACCACAAAAAATAGCAAAGAGAATGACCTGTTGGGTCATCAGGCTTTTTTTCCTCTTCATTTCCAGTCACAGAAGAGTGTAGATGGTTTCCTTGCAGTATGATTTTCAGAGCTTTGTCCATTCTTTAAAATTAGAGCCTTTCATTTTGAAAGAATGGCTGGAAAAGGGGAGCATTCTGGAACCAATAGTCCTTCACCACCACCAGCAAATTAAAAGTCTCATCACCACTGAAATCAATGCAATTGTTCCTTGTTTCTATTAACGTGAAAATTAGAGTGCAAATTCCAGGGAAAATCACCAGTGGTCTGAATGATCCTTTTGTGGAGTCTGTTTTCTCTGATGATAAAGGGAGAATCCAGTAACTACTTTCCTAATGTAGATTTACTGTTGTTATGTTAATCCACATTATTTAATCAAATACTTCATATACATGCGCTCTTTAATACTTCACTCACTCACACACTTGTAATTTAATACATTTCATCCAAACTGTATCAAACAACTTGAGAGAAATAGTTGTAACTAGCAAGGTGTAAGAACTTTAGGAAGGAACAAAAGGTGATGATGGTGACATGGTGGCAGGAGTTGCTTCTGCTGATGCTCAAAATGTTCAGCAATTGCAAAGACCCACAGAAGGCAGAAAATTACAGTAGTGGATGCAAAATAGGGCACTGCCACTACCTAGTGATCTCACATTATACAGAGTACTATGATTCCAAATATTTTTTGTCTTTTCATTATCTGTTTTAGAAGAGGGCTTTTTCAATATTCTGTTTCTTTCCGTCTCCACTCTGTTTTTTCCTTTGTTTTTATTTTCTTTTTCTTTTGTTTCGTTTTTTTGGTTTCTTTTTTTATTTTTTCACCAGGAAGTATGTTAAAAAGGTACTTGACCCTAAAACATAATTGCACTGATATTTCAAACCATTATACTACTTCTGCTGCATGCACACTATCTGCCAACCATGAATAAAAGACTGACACATTGAGGCAACTTAAAAACCAAGTATTTATCAACCAAACTCAAACTGTCATGCAACTTCTACTGTAGTTTATTTTTCCTCTGTTATTGCTCATTACCAAAGTGTGTGCTCATGCAAGAAGAATCTTTATTTTCCTTTATCAGGCTTTTCCTCTCCCTGATGCATGAGTTTTGCCAGACACACACTTCAGTTACATCACTTTGTTTTTTTTTTTTTTTTTATTCAGGGGGATGCAAGTGCCCTCAACCAATCATGACCAATCCCTTAATTGTTCCTTGTATAGATATGTTACAAATTAAAAAGGCAAGGGAGAAACAGAGCACAAGAAGGAGGACAAAAGCGCCTTTTCACAGGGAGAATTCAAAGGCTGATAGATACAGAGATCCATATACTGAAAGACATAGGGTGGGTAAAATACCTAAAAAAGCATGTAGTGTCATTTCTCTGATATCCAAGTTATCACAAAGGAATTAGCAGATATGACGCAATATTTGAGGTGCCCATGGTCTTTTGGAGTTGCTCTGTTGGATTCCAGCAGGTTCGAGTACGTTACTTTTCAGCAGTGTTAAATGAGATTGATAAAAAGGAGAAGCATTAGACCATGTTCTACATAAACATTATATTATTCAAAAAAATAAGAAAGAAAACAAGTGAACCAAATAAAAAAAGTATCACCAGAAAGTTTTTATTACAAGCTTGTGGGAATTATTAAGACTCTGGATTCAGTCTTCACAAATTTCTTCCCTCTGCAAACGCCAAACAGATGAAGGATGAATCTCCCAAATGATGTATTTTAATTTGAAAGCAGATAAAAGACTGATACAGATCACTCATCTGTAGTGTGGTTGGGACCAGCTTCCCAAAGGAACCTTTATTTTTACCTCTTTTACCTTAATTCTGCATGACATTTTGAAAAGGCATCTCTTCGCTTTAAGAGATTATTTTGTGGGCCAAGTGTCTTACCCAAGATCTGAACCTAAACAATTGCCTTCCCTAGGGGGAAAAAAAAATAAAATATATGTAAGTAGTTAGAGTTCTTTGCTCTCAACTGTCACTGCAAAAATACCTCACTTTACATGCAACCAGAAGACAGTCGATGATCCTTGCATCAGTGTCAGGGCTGTCTCATAAATCAGACAGCAGGAGGTGGACCAAAAGTCAAATTCTGAATACTCTCCTGGGGTCTTAATAGGTTACCTTTGAATTGGAGCAAGCCCTCATGGGTCCCAGGCTGTTTGAACTCCATAACTGGGTCTTCCACATAAGTAGCTATCAAGCCAATGGGTCTTCTGGGTTCTTACTTAATATGCTTAGAGGTTTTGCTATTAGAATAAATGCCAGTTCTTTTTGTTAGTGGATTCCTCAGGCTTTCGGAGTGCAGTTTTAAGCACTCCAAATGCCACCAGTGCTCATTATCCCACCTCCCACTCCCCAGTGTAATTCTTAAGTGACAAGAAGCTGGAAAAATACAGATGGCATAATTATATATTTTGCAGTTGATTAATCACCACAAAACATTAATCACATTTGGCATAACAATACATAATCAAATTCTTTGTAGTAGAAATTAAGTTTCCTTCTGATATGGATCTGAATGGATTCCTTTAGGATATTGACATGGCTTTTCAGCATCTGTTTTGCACCAATTCCGCATCTGTATTTGATTTAATCAGCTTTAGGGCTTAAAAAAAAAAAAAAAAGGCTTTAAGGTTTGTTTCATGTTTCTAAATGCATATGTTAATAATAGCAGAAGTGCAAATAGAGATATAGCTGCTGTGACAAACTCTTTGTATGTTACACTTACTCATTTTCAGCCTTCAATGGATCTTTTCTCTCTTTCAGTTACTTTGTTAAACACAACAGAAAACTTCTTTTGAAATTATTCAAGTTGGAAATATATTGATAGAAGAAAGACAGTCCAAAGAGCACACCAAAAAAATGAGCTCCTGATAGCTTATCACAACTGTCAGCATCAAAGGCACGAGGAACTGCTGCTGGCCCAGTGGTCAAGGCATGATGCTGTAGCCAGTCGTATCTGATATATTTACCACCCCACTGTGCTGCCTTTGGCTCCCCAGTCTCCATGGTCTGTCACGTGTAGCTCTCCTGCCAAGGAATAATCTTTGTCATTGGTTCAGAGCTCTGGTGGCACAGGCCCACGGATCCCAAGTTGTCCCAGGATATGCTGAAACTGCTTTCAGCTCTGCAGATGTGGGTGATGGAGGCCATGGATTTCACTTCCAAAAGTGTGCTTTACCAGCCATGTTATGGAACAGCCAGAGGCCAGTGCATGTTCCATCACTGCTGCTAAATCTGGGTCACTGTGCAGTAAAGCAACATAAAATGTGTGAGCCAGAGGCAGAACAATCAAGCGGAATTTAATTGTCCAATACTAAGGCATACTCCCTCCTAGATTATGCGTGTAAACATAACTAAAAAGTGACTCTAAAATCCAGGAAGATAACTCCATAAGATCAATTCACTCTTTTACATTGGTGTTTTAGTCCAACATGATATATGTAGGCTTTTCTGGTAGATTAAAAAAATCTAGGTGCAACACATAGGCCAGAAAAACCTTTCTGTTCATGCAAGTGGCAATTAGGCTCATTTGGGATGTGGAAACACAAACTCAGCTCAAACCCAGTCCAAGGGAGGCTTTTGAGGATGCTTTTCCTCATTTCTACAGGAAGTATTCTGATCACCAAGCTATACTGGAAAGAATATTTCTTCCTCTCTCAAAGAATCCCATGGAGACACATAAGTTTTCTATACAGAAACTGTCACTTAGTTCCTCTTAAACAAGTTTTTTAAGACATGTAATTTCTTTTCTAATTGTATGGGAAACTGTGACAGACCCAATGTTAGAAAAATACACCAAGATGAGTGAGTTGGGTTGAATATGAAACCACTGACTTCTGCCTTAGTTTTCACAATTGAGATAGATACAAATCATCTCTGGAAAAAAAAAAAAAGTCAGCAGGAGGGTTTTTTCAGAATTTAGAGGTAATTTATGCTGAATAATGCTTAAATTCATCAGTTATACAATTTATTTAAATAAGAGCATTGTGCAAGTGGGTTACTAAGAAAACAGTGCAAAGAAAAATCAATAAGAAGCTCTATCTCACATTCAGTATGTTCAGCTCTTAATTTCAATACCTAAACATTGGATTCAGAGTATGAATGCACAGTAAAAATATTCATATTTATCATGTTCTTGTGAGGGACAGCAAGAGAGCAAAACAGCATATATGTGTATGTACTAACCGTTTGCTGGTTCATAAACATAAACTGTAAATTAACCATGCAGCTTACAAGGAGTGATTAAAAAAGCAAACAAATAAAACAAGAAAAAACAAACCCACCCCACTTTAAAACAAGCTAGATCAACTAGGTTTTGAAACAAAGAACAGAGGCATGTTTTCTGAACACATAATTTGTCTGCTGGTGCTCGAAATTAGGATGTTACTGGCTTCTATGAAACACTTTTAGAGCTATGAAGAGTGGTGCTGTAGAAATAAAGTGACTGATGTTCTGCCAATGCAAACCTCAAAAGGAGGTTGAAAAACACAGCAAGTGTCGTTTCTGAAGCTGGAGATAGGGAAGCATTATGTTTTATTTTGCCCTTTATTATAAGCCCCAAAGCATTGCTTCACTAAAACGGGTCTGCTACCTGAACTGAGTCCAACTCAGTCTCTCAGCACAAATGCAGGGATGAAAAGCTCATTCAGCATGTCACTGTAAAATTTCTGTGTTTATTGCTGGAATTAGCAGAGCACAGGGTCCCCACATCCACAGGTTTTGACTTCTATTTTGTTGCATACTGAGGAGATGTGGATCCAGCTGTGCTCTGCTTATTCATACTGGAAAGCTGCTACTTGCCCAACATCTCCTCTGATAACAACAGGATTGCTTTAATATTGCTTTAATTGGAAACATTAACAGTCAAGGGAAACCATGACTGAATCCTTAAGGACACACAAGGGCTCTGTCATGAGGGGTGGTAGATGGGGAAATTGCTTACTTGCCTGGGAAAAGCTTTTGTTTTGATTGTCCATGCAAAACTCACTTGTCACTCCTAAGTGCTTTTGAGCCTTTGAATGTGAGAACTTTATGAGGTAATCATTTTTGCCAATAAATAAGGAGAATTTCAGGATCACGATTTAACTCTGGAAATATCCCATTGTCCCCAGGAAGCCTCTAATGAACAGAAGCTGAAGATCTGGCTTGGGCTTGTATAGGCGAGCAATCATGATGCTCCTGATGCAGTTTCTTGAGGAATACCATAAATCCCACAGTACCTTAAAAAAAAAAAAAGACACTCTGGAACATGTGCATATTTTCCCAAAGTCTTTTAAATCAATCAATGTAGTTTAGTGCAAGTCTTTTAGCATGTAATGTTGATCCTTGTTAAGGCGAATTTTCCTTTCTAGTGCACTTCATGCAAAGTAAATTTGACATTAACACTGTTGGATAATCTTTTCACCCTCAGTTTGAATATTTAAAGCAGGATTTAAAATATCTTAGTGGGAAGAATCCTAGTCTGTCAGTGAGTAGAAAAGCAATGAAACAATAGGTATTTCTCATCTCTGCTCTCAGACCCCAAATTTTTAGGGAAAAAGACAGAATCTAATCCTTTCACAAATTTAGCAGAAATGTTAGAAATATGTTTTTCTAATCAAATGGGACAGGCTGAAAATACTGAGCACTTACTAAATATCTTTTCAATGGTCATAGGGTGATCAAAATAATGAGAAATCCTTTTGCTACAATGTAACCCTTTCAAATCTATAAAGATTGAAGAGCTGGAAAAGAAGCTTTTATATCCCAATATTTATTAATTAATATTTGTATTTCTGAAGACATATCTACAGACCTAAGAAATAACTGGCTAACCTAGAGACATCAGAATC
This sequence comes from Ammospiza caudacuta, assembly GCF_027887145.1. NCBI lineage: Eukaryota > Metazoa > Chordata > Aves > Passeriformes > Passerellidae > Ammospiza > Ammospiza caudacuta. Next base: position 82,350,469 of record NC_080632.1, on the reverse strand, counting down.
CCCTCTAAACATATATGAGTAGGGAGAAAAGCAATATATTGAAATGTAAATTTTTCAATTTAACCAGTTAAATGGAGCTAAGGGAAAACAGGACTGAGATTTGTGTGGCCAGGTTTTGATAGCTATTTGGAGGGGCTGGTGACTTCTCTGAGATACTTCTGGAATCTTCCCCATGTCCAGCAGAGCAAATGCCATTTGGGTCCAGGGTGAACTCACTGCTGGTCAAGGCTAAGCCCAACAAGAATAATGGTAATGCCTCTGTGATAACATGTTAGGAAGGGAAAAAAATATGTAATGTAGGGGTATTTCTGGTCAGAGAAGAGAGCAGGGTGAGAAGATGTGCGAGGAGCATCCGTGCAGGCCGGCAGGGCAGCGCAGCAGCCGGGGCAGGAGCTGCTCCAGGCTCTGGAGCTCAGATTGCCCTGCAGCCCCTGGAGCAGCCCAGGCTGAGGCAGCTGTGCCCCTGCAGCCCAGGGAGGGCACGGGGGAGCAGAGATCCACCCGCAGCCCTGGGGGAGCCCAGCCTGGAGCAGGGGATGCCCAAAGGAGGCTCTGACCCCTGGGAAGCTGTGCTGGAGCAGGATCCTGGCAGGAGCTGTGATTCCATGAGAGAGGAGCCCAGGCTGGAGCAGGGGATGCCCAAAGGAGGCTCTGACCCCTGGGAAGCTGTGCTGGAGCAGGATCCTGGCAGGAGCTGTGATTCCATGAGAGAGGAGCCCAGGCTGGAGCAGGGGATGCCCAAAGGTGGGATGCCAACCCATAGGGACCCTGTCTGGAAGGAGGCTTCGGGCAGGGGTCTGCAGACCTGTGGAGAGAGGAGGCCAGGATGGATCAGGTTTTGGATTGTGCTTGTGACCTGTGGGTCCTTCACTGGAGCTGCCTGGTCCTGAAGGGCTGAACCCTGTGAAAGAGTGACCCACTTTGGAGTAATTAATGGAGAATGTCTCACACAGGAAGGATGTCACACCGGAGCAGAGAAAAGATTTCAAATCCTCTCCCTGATCAGCAGCAGGAACAGCATGTGATGAGCTGACCATAAGCCCATTCCCATTTCCCTGCACCACCAAGGGGAAAGAGGAGACATTGTGGGAAGCTATTTTTAAGATTTACCTTAATTCTCATTATCCTATTCTGCTTTTGTTGGTTATAAACTTTGTTAATATCTCTGAGTTAAGTCAGTCATGCCCATGATGGTGCCTGATCTCTGCCTGTCCTAATTCATGAACCTTGTGTTATATTTTCTCTCCCTGTCCAGTTGCAGAGGTGAGTGAGAGAGTGGATGTGGCTGGTGCCTGGAACCCAGCCAAGGCCAGTCCCCCACAGATGCCCAGTGCACTCCTGGAATATCTTTATAATTCTGTGGGGCTTCCCAGATTTACAGACCAAGTCATAACAGCTGCCTGATTTGGGAAAAATACACGATGGTAATAGAAGGATGTCAGTAAGAAGCCTGCAGTGTATTTATACCCTCAGGAGTCCACTCCAGTGATATCTCTGATATAATAATAGACTAATATAAAATCCTATGCTAATACTCTCACTCACATCTCTCCCAGTTGTTTCACAAACTAAACTTCCCCAGACATTCACAAGAGTTGTAACTGAGCAAGGACCAAGCAAAGACAGACTCAGCAACTCAGGAATAAGTAATCTTAGGGAAGTACATTGATTAGCTATCTCTATTCTTGTTTAAACATATTCCTGCTACATTGTTGACTGAGAGGATTTGCATATGAAAGCAGAATGTGCTCCAGTGTTGAGGGAAGGGTGAGATGCTCACTGTGTATTTATGGAAAATAAACTGTTAAAGAGTGACAACCAGCTCTGAAACTTCAGGGGGTAGAAAAGAAAGAGAGAGAGGCAGAAAGAAAGAGAGATAGAAATCTAGCAGCTTTTGACAGGTAGGCATAAATCTTCCTGAAGGGTAGAATCACTTGAGGAAAGAGAGTGTGAGAGACCATTAAACCTTAAGAGTTTTGCATGATTCGTGAGGAAAATGTGGAAGTTTTCAAGGCACAGACTGGCAACTCCAAATGTAGATTGAAGATCACCAGAAAAGCCCTTTGTCTGTGAGGTATTTGGCTCAAAGGACTCATGTTGGGAATGTTGCTTTATAAGGTCAGCTGTGGGTAAAAGGCAGCCTCGCTTTCTGGGGTTGCTGGGCAGGTGTTGTTCATGACAGACTGTTGTTGCAAACCTCAGCAAATCCAGCATTTTTAAGCAGTAGGATTTAAATGTCTTGCCTTATAAGAAAACAGGCTGGACAATCCTTACCATTGGTTTCGAGGCCAATCTTTTCACAGGTGCAGCACCCCTGGACTGAGTGATGAATGACACTGGTTATAGCTCATGTGTATTTGAAGAAGATAAACAGCTTGGTGCCTGTTAACTCCCTTTCCATAAAGGGAACAACACAGTAATGTATTGAAAGGAGAAAAGGGGTTTATTTATCCTTCATTCTTCTACCAATCTGTGCAATTCTCAACTTTGAGCCCATTATTTGTCCCTACATGGCCCATGGTAGAATGTAGGAACTGTTCTCTTCTTGCTTGGGGGTGGTTTTATTTTTTCTGCTGTCGTGAACAGGGAAAAGACTAAAGGCTGGGACAAGGTGAGGTGGCTGTTAATTTCCCACTTTTCTGGCCTTATCACTTCTCCATGTGCTTGTGGGGACAGCCACAAAGGCAGTATGGAAATCCCTTTTAAGAATGCAAAACTTGTCCTTTGTTCCTGTTCCTACCTTTCTTAAATTATGTCCTTGAACAACATCTGAATGATACCAGTCCACCTTTCTTCACTCCCTGTGAAAATCCAAACCAAAAGAATCCAGTCCTTCCCTCCACAATAGTTTGTAATTCATGATCAATATTCAGACACAGGGATCTTCAATATCTGGAAAGACAAATAAGACAAAGTCAGTGCAGAATGAACAGTTAAGAAGCTGTAGGATTCAGCTTAGGTTTGTGACACTCTCTAAGAAATGAGATTTATTGATAAACCAAAGATCAGATAATTCTCATTTTCTTTTGTGTTGTTGTGGTATCAGACAAGATCATACCAGAAAATCAATAAGGAATTTCAGAAGATGCAATGCTTATTAAGTTATTTCCTTCTTATTTCACAATGTCTTTGGGTATTCCCCACTATTACTAATGGGAAAGTGGTGATTTCATCTCATGCACAGACACACTTTGTCACTTGGTCTGCTCTGATCTGTTGATGATGATGTGAACCAGTTGTGCTAACTTGATAAAATAAGAAAAAATAAAAAACACATGAAAAAAACAAACTCTCCTTGCATTTGAGAGGAGTTTGCATGAGCTGCTATAAGATTCAATCACTAAATATCTCTTCAATTTTAGTTTTGCTTGTCTCTACCAGCTTGGCAACTGATGGGACAATAATGGCCATAATCACTTTCTCTCCAATAAAGAAACCCTAGAGAAGAAAAAAAATTTAAAAAAACCCAAAAAAATTTAAAAAACCCACCAAACATTGGTGACAAAAAAAAAAAAAAAAAAAAAGAAAAATAGAAAACAAGCAAACAAAAAAAATCCCAAGAACAAACAAATCAACCAAACCAAAACAGAAATGCACCCCCTAAATACCTCCCAAATTGATTCACAAAGTACAAAACTGAAGTTAATGCTTTCCTAAAACTATAAATGACAAAACTACCCTTTGTACCTCTTTATTTAAGATAAGTACATTTCATCTCTAACGAAGTGCTAAGTTGAAACAGAGAAGTAAAGAATTATCTTCCTCAGGTAAGTGAAGGTGCCTATGCCTTTTACGCTAATCCTCAACTAATTTTAATATTGATTTTATAATCTACTAGGGAAAAACCCAAAACAAACCCAAAAGTGAAAACCCCACACACTTGAAGAAAATCAGTCTTGTTACCTGGCATGTTTTGGGTTTCTAGTTAAGAGTAAGGTGCATTGCACCCTAAAAGTATCTGTTTCTCTGATTTGCTTGAGAGAGCCAAAGGATCACTAGCTCAGGGGTAAAGCTCACATTTAATTAGATAAGGACTACTCTTAGTATCGGCAATAATGATAGTAGTGGGATTAATGTGACTCTTATGGTTGTGACCAGATGCCATAGCTTCAAGGCAAGTAGAGTTTGGTGCAATGTTTAGGGAGAGATATATAAGTATGGCTCTTCAGATGCCAAAATCTGAGTGGTTTATTGAGAACCACGAACACTCCAAAAAATTCACTTATCCAGTGCAATGCAAATGTCCAACCCTCAGCTGAAGATTTCCTTCCTCTACCTTTGACTGTAATCTATGATTTTTTCTTTAATTTGGAGATACAGCAGGTCATACAACAGTTTGTTCGTTTGTTTTTCCTGTAGAGCAGCAAAATGGAAAGGAATTGCAAGGATTTGCACTCTACATTGAATGTTCAGCACTTGTAGCACAACCTTTGAAAAATCTCTCCTTAAATACTCAAAGTGTTTAATTTATGAGACCAGAACTCTCACACCTCAGGAGGGAATCTCCACTGTGCGATCAGGTATTCTTCAGTGCATTTCTAGCGTGGTAAGAAAGAGCAGAAAAAGGAGAGAAACACAGAGAAAGAGAGGCATAGAAATCAATGAACTAAAAAAGGAGGAAGCACTAAATACCAGTCCCAACGTATTAAATACTTCTTTAACTATCACTTTTGTTACTGTAAAATATCCTGATTTTCTACTTCTGATCAGCCTTAACAGGAAAGTTAACTACCACACATACCTGTAGTGAGATTACACAGCCACAGGATGAGGGGGCACTTCCAAGGCCAAACAGGTTGCCCCCAAACAGTAGAGCAACCACATGGGTAGGATGGAGGCAAAATGCTGGGGGTAACCCAAGGAAGCAGAACTTATTTTTACTCTAGAGTCTTGCTTTTAGACCCCGTTGTCCCCTGGAATCTGATGTGCGAGGCTGATCCAAAGAGCACCATCTGAAAACACTGAGCAGAGTGGTCTCCACAGAGGCACAAGGGACACATTTATCCAGATTTCAGGTGATTAAATAAAGTTGTCTAAATCGCTGCCTTAAGGCATTTAAGATCTGCCTCGGACAGACAGATGTGATGTAGAAGTTATAGGGGATCTGTTTCTGTCTGGATTGCTGGCTGGAGGCACCTCGATATGCTTCCTGGTTTCTGGGGTCTGGTCATAGGTTGGGATCTTGAGTAAATAGTCATTGGACCACCTCATTTTGCATAAATCTGCAGGTGAAAATCAAGTTTTCAGTGATTTTGATGTTTAAAGTATTAGAGCAAGTATTACATAGGGATTTTGCGAATCAAAAATAATTTTGTAACTTCAGTGCTGAAGAAACTTGCCTGTTTCTGGAATTGAAAACAGGTCTTCCAAACTTCATTCCAGGGTGTCAGAAGCCACACACTTGTTTTAGCTATAACACTATGAAACAGATAAGTAAAAAGCAGAACATTGTTGACTGCATGCGCTGGAAGTCTTAAAAGGCTTGCTTTCATTCTGCCTGAGTCACTGTAAAGAGCCCTGCCTCTTTTATTTCTGAGAAGCAAATCTGAACTCACCAGTCATTGTTTCAAAGCAAAAAAGTTTTAAATCAAAAGAGAGAAGAAGCAAGAAAAAAAAAAATCAAGTTCAGCAAACTTTTGTAGTGCAGAAGAAGAGCCACTAAGCATACAGTCATGTATTTTTAGAGTAAATGACATGTGCTTTTTGCTCTGGTGAGCGATCCATATTTTAAATGTCCCCATATACCATTATCATGCATAAAAACCTGTCACTATTATTCATGTCTTTTCCCCAATATCCATATTTTGACATTACCACTGAAAAGATCCAGTGTGCTCCGTGGCTTCTTAAAAATAAATAATTGAAAGCTACTGTAAATTATATTAAGCCTTGACATGGCTGACCCTCTCTTGCTTCAGTCCGTTGCTATCTCTTTAAATGTATTCACTCATAAATTATATTGTAATTTGGAGGTGCTGAAGTCTTAAGTTTTTTGACTCAAATGTAACTTCCTTCCCAATGCATAATTCATTTTCACTTTGTTCTTGGTGCTGCGTGTGCAATCGTATTTTTGGCAGCCAAATGCAGGCTGAAATCAACAACTCTGTAAAGGGTGAGAATGAAATCAGAATGGACGGCTTGGCGGAAGAAATATTAAGCGTGTCACAATGTTTTGTACTCTATCTTGTGAAATGGAGACAAAAACCTCAAACAACTCTTGAGTTTAAAAGGAATGACATTTAAAGTCTGAAAATTATCCACTGCTGATGTCATGCTGTTGTTGCATTTAATTACTTTTCACATCACATAAACTGATGGCTTCTGAATGTTTTTATGCCAGGAGATTTTTTGATGGAGAGCATGCTCTCCCATTTTCCATTTTTTAAACTGGAATAAGTCAGTCAATCTCTGTGGACACAGATGAGAGACATCAGGCTTATCTGATCAAAATGAATGTCACTAACTTCACAATACTGACCTTATTTTCTGAAATAGTAGGGTCCTTGAAAAAGCCTTGAAACACCCCCCCAAAAAATTAACATGTTATTGGGTCAAAAATTCCAACTGCTTTAAGGGGAAGTAGCTTTTCAACCTTGTGTTGACTGACAGTCATACCTCTGTTTTTATCTTTTCAACATGAATAAGTAGTACTGAAAACAGACTCATTCAAAAAATAACATCCTCCAGTATTATGGTTTTCTTAACATGTAGTTATATCTGCCAGACAGCAGACTGAATTGCCGCTGCAATGTGATGGATCAGTGACAGAAACATGTCATATTGATAAGCATTCATGAAGATTTCACATGATCAAGCATAAAGATGACAAGTTTTTTTTTTCCTTTCTAAGATCACACAGCACCTTCAAGATATTAAGGTGAAGAGGAAGCTGAAAAAATTTTAAAAATCCTAGGAAAGTTTGGAGTGTAGAAGGACCAGCTTACAACATAATAGATGACCCATGATGACCCAGGAACACTTACATGAAACTAGTGAAAACTAGAGATGATGGTAAGGGTAAGCTGTTATAAGAATTAAAGACAGAAAGGAAAAAAGGGCTCAAAAGGGCACTTGAGGCACCGAAACACCTCTACGCATCAAGGTTTCCCTAAGGACTTGTCATTTACCTGAATAGAGTCATTATGTTATAAATAAGCACCTCAATATTATTAAAAGTGCCTAAATCCAGTTATGTGAGGCTGAAATCTGTGATGACTGCCATAACCTGTGAGTCAGCTGTGACAGCCCACCTAAACAACATGAGTGCTCTTTTTGTCATTTCTTCTTTCCTGGCTCCCCACTCCCCTCTTGCCTCAGTTCTCTGTTGGATGTTCAACCTTTTGTCTGTACCTCTGGAAAATGTCACAACGGAGACCCTTGAGTGCTGTTTCATTCCTTAAGTGACCAACGTCTTCCTGATACCTCTTTCTGTCCCTGACTGGCTTCATTTCATCACAGCTTTAGTCAGGAGGATAAAAAAGCCAGCAAAACTCAAGATCACAGTTTCAATGTCATGAGTGACGCACCTTTGCTTTTTTTGTCTAGCCTTTCCTCAGTTCCAGCTTATGATCTGTGCTTTTCCCTCCTGATTTCTCACTATCCATCTGTCCCAGCATTGCACCTTGTGCTCGTTGTTACAGCAGCGAGACAAGCATTGTTTGTATGATAACACCTCCCATCCCAGTCTGCCTCTGTGTTTTTCTCATGTTGTTCTGCAGGACTGGAACAGCTGTCCTGAGGTAATATGCCAAGCCCCTTAACCTTGCATTATTCAAATCTCTCCCTAGGGAAGGAGGAAAGTCTGTGAGCATCATCCACTTACGGGAATCTTTTGTCAGTGTATATGGTGTTACCTCAGCCCTACTCCTCTTGCCAGGGAGATAAAGCCTATTGCATTAAACAAGTTCTTCGCAAAAGACTGAGGTGTTCAACCTGGCTCATTAAAACAGAGAATGTGAGGACAAAGAAAATAGTTCAAATGGGACATTTAACTAATCTGTTTTTAAGTCTCTGACAAACACATGCATGAAAAAAAATAATCAAAGTGAATTATAAGGAAGAAAAGGAAAATGTCTGAAATAGAATATACGTCCATAGATTTTGACAGCTGCAATATTATAGGCTGAATTAATGTTCCATAAATATACACTGGGCATTTCCATTGTAGTAATGTCAGGTCTCATTGTCAGTTAACAGGTGCCTGTATAGTAAACCACATCTGACTTCTGAGCCGTACCTTGAGTTGTATTTTCTGATATCAAATAATACTATGATGGCATAAAACCGGCCTTTAATTGTTCTACTGAAATGTTGCACTGAAAAAATCCCCCCCTCAAAGAAAAACCAAAACTAAGCAAAAAACCCTCAACCAACTACAAAAAGAAGCAAACAAGAAACACAACGGAAAATTTAGCAATTTCATTATACTCATCATACAACAGATATCTTACAGTGGGGTGAGTTGATGTGAACTTATAAACTGCAATATTCACATCAATAAATATAGAAAAGAGAAAGGAATTAGCTATTTCAGTTTTTTCAGGCCTATCTGTAAGGCAAACCTTAAATGAAAATCACCAGTTAAAACCAGGACTTATTTCAGATACTGAATTGCTGTTAGAAAAGATGGCTATAGAACTAATTAGAAAAACACCTCCAACACCTAAAAGGAAATGATGCAGACAGGAGGGAATTTCTGTACAAAAATGGCATGGAATCATTGACTGCATGTGGCTGGATGAAAGTGGGATACCCTTTTTTATCAAAACAATACGGCTTTTTTTCCCCCACCAAATAAAAGCAGATAAAATCGGGGTACGCTTTGATGCCACATTTTTTTGGTTTTGCTTGTTTCCTTTTCCCTGTCTGTCATTGTTTTATTTATTTATTAAATTAGTGACATAGAGGTTGTCAGGACACATGGTACAGGACTTTAGCATTAACTTAGCCCTCAGGGAAGAGTTTGAAAATCCCTGTGCACCCAGCAAGCAACAGCATAACAGATGGGTGAGTTGGTCACAGTAGCAAAGACTTTTTCTTGCATTACCACATCACAGGAAGCTTCTGAGAGAAAGCCTCGACTTCACACACCCTTAACTTCAAGCAAAAGACTCACACAATTTTTCGCAGTCCTTCGTTGCCTAAGAAGCCACTCAGAAAGAAATGTCACAGTTCTCCTCAGCACAAAAGTAAACGTGGGGTATAATTGTCATCTTTTATTTAAGCCATGGTTCCATTCGAGTTTCAGACGTGCTTAATCTGACCACAGCCAACTGTCTAAACAAGCAAACCTCAGTACTTCTACTGCATCTACAACCAGCTTAATAATATCAGCCTATATTTTAGCATGGATTTTCTCTGGCTTCCTGAAAGTGCTATTTCCTCTGCTCACTGCCATAGGCCAGCTACATGTAGTGGAGCTTAGTTTCAGACACCCTGAATATAATGAGAAAAACTAGCATCAGACATAACAATGATGGCAGCAGAAATCTGAGAGAGAGGCTGTCTTATCACAATTCCTGCCTCAGCTTTTAATTTGTGAATAATAATAATAATAATAATAATAATTTTTAACCCCAGACAAACAAACAACCTCCCCCAAAAAAACCCTCTCAGTTGTGATCTAGACCTCTTACAAACTGTTATTTTTATTACACCAATCCCATGGCAAAAATGGTATGACATTCTATGGGTTCTGGATCTATAGATCCAGTTTTAAGGCTGGATCTATCCTTTACTGCTTGGACAAATTCAGCTGGACTTATGACCATAGATCAAATTCTGTAGTGAAGCAGGGAACAGACACAGGATGTTTGCAGATTGTAATCATCCAGTTTATCCATAAAAACATCTGTATTACTACAACAGTCCAAGGAGTATGCTATAACCAAAAATTCAAATTAGCAACATACAGTGTTAGTAGTTTTTATACATATAAAGCTAAAATAAATATCTTCTCAGCCTGGTATACTGTTGTTTCTTTCTCTTTTTTGGTCCTTTGTCTTTGTGGGTATTACTTGCCCCAAAAATCCCTCTGCTTCCAAAGTAATTACATCATTAGTACTTCTGTAGGCACTCGTTAATTGTTCATGTGGTCTTCAGCGTTAAGCAGAATGCATCACTTATTTGATTCCTTTCTAATTAATTGACAGTACATTGATGTGTAGGTGCCAATATCACTTCTGCTGATTCTGTAGGTTTTGACAGTGAAACAGACAACCCTGAACTGAACTGCTGTCAAATAATCCTACCTCAGTTTCTCTTTTACTTGCCTGAATGGAAGGATATTCAAAACTCCACTGAACTGCAGAAATGAGAAACCTCAGGGATGTTCTCCAAGTCTGTACAAAGTAGGGTGTGACCTCAGGAAAGCAGAGATGACCAAGATTTGAGTCTATTAGTGTTAAATCCAAAGCTTTGATTGTTAAACTGGAGCATTCTTGAACCGATCACCAAAACTTTGGTTTCTCACAAGGGTCTCTCGGAAGGCTCAAGAGCAAAGTTGCTGAATAGCATTGTTCATCCAAATGCTGTAAACCTTGTTGGGGTCCATCTGCCAAAATATAAGCACTATTTAAATGGTCGGCTTTGTGAGTGTTAGAATATTCTCTCCTTCCCTAAGGGCTAATATACTTCATAAATGCTCTTTTCCACCATATTTTTCAGAATCATTATTTTGCTCCCAAGTGTGAAAATAATGTATATGTAAGGATTACACCAACCTCCTGCATGTTAAAAGACTTAGCTTAGCACTAGTTTAGCCCTCCCTAAAGATATGCATTATTTGCACTATCTATTCCTCTTAAATTCAACTCATCTCTGTGCCAGAAATTTTAAAACATATTACATTCCTCCTGGTCCTTCTTAGCCAAGTATGGGGCTTTACTGCATCAAACACCGAATTTACTGAGATGAAAAGTTAGTGCAATATTGGTCCTGAAATGTAGGTGGTATTGTTATCTTTTCATCGCCACAGATACACCTCTCTTGAGGAGATTTCTTTTAGCTTCAGTCTTGGAGACAGTGCTTTTGAGTCAATATTATGCTGTGATAATTCTTTGAAACTTTATTTCTTTATATTAGCACCACTGGACAATATCCTTCTTTGAGTGAAACACCATCATTTACCAGTAGCTTATATTCATACTAGTCCCCATAGCACAATTCAGAAACACATTTTCTATTTACATTTGTCTCTCCCAGCTCTCATTTCACTTCCCAGAGCTTTTCTCCCCATGCTGTAATAGGCCTGAATTTTGATGAGTCCAAAACACAAAGCAGCCATCATGAATGACTTATTTAGATGCACAACTTTTAGCATACTGCTGATTCTGTTACTACATCAGTCAAGTTTCCTGACTACTCTTCCTGAGATGTAACAGCTCCAGAAGGATTTGGAGAAACACTACAATAGCCTGAGAGCCGCATTTGTTCTCGCTTTTGCTGTTGCCCAGCCCTGATTAGAAGAAATGTTCCCGTTAGCTAATTACTTTCTCAGTGGTGACAGATGGCCAAAGGGTGCATATGAGGGGAAAAAACAGAGAGGAAAAGGGTTAATGTTGCAGATCACCTCGTTCCCCTTTTATTTAGGCTCCTCTAAAGCTGTTGGCTTAATGGACTGATCTCCGATTGGGGTTGGAGCACTGACTGGAGAATCAGGCCCACGAGGTTTAGTGACCTGCGGGTGAAGGCACTGCAGGCGTGTGGCTAACAAGGTGCTAATTTGGAACCAGAGTGAGGATGAAAGCAGTTACAAGCAGTTGGTCAAGAGGCAGCATTGTACCCCGAAGAGCTGCAAGTGCCGGGCTTTGTGTCTGGGAGGAGAGGCGCGCTCTGCGCCCGGCGGCTTTACTGCCGCATCCTGCCTGAGAGGGTTTTCATCGTGGGGAGGAGCTGCCAGGGCTCTCCTGCGCCTTTCGTGCAAACTGCTGAATCTGAGAGGAGAGTCAGATGTTTAATTAATGGGTGTGGATGTGGCTCAGTGGATTATGTTTCCTTAGGAGCACAGATACAAAGAGAAAATCCTTAAGCAAGGCGCTACAGATTCCGCGTCTACTTTTCTCGTGAAATCTTGAGAAAACTGTGATGCCTTCATTTCTCTGTCTTCCCTACTCCCCCATTTTTTTTTGTTTAGTTTTTTTTTTTTTTTTTTTTTTTTGTTGTTGTTAGTTTCTTTGGGATTTTTGGATTTTTTATTTGTTTGTGGTTTTCTTTTTTAATGCATTGTCAGCTCAACAAAGCCTGCTCCCCTTCACTCCTTGCTCTCGCTATACAAGATGCCCACCTGCACACAACTACACCTAACAAATCTACCACCCAACACAACTTCACCATGCTCAGGAGTCCCCTACATCTGAAATCGGCAGAGAAAAGAGAAAAAAAAATACTGTAGGCAAAAAAGCACATGCTCAGGGGTGAAAGCAATGCTGTCACCAGCAAGGCAGCTGCAAAAACTTTGACTATGGCTCTGTACTCCACCAGATATAAACCCTTGATTTGGTTTCCCTGGCCATTTTCTTGGTTTTAAAACAGTATTTTTTGCAATGAAAGGAAAAAGATACCAGCTTTTAAGTGTATTGGTCAGCACTTCCATGAGAAGCCTGCCTTTTATAGGATTTTCATTTAGAGCTTGATGAATGATGTACATGCCTCCTTCAACATGCAAATTTCTCTTCCTTTCCAGGTGGCTGCTCATTGTGTTTATTTTTGCTCTAATACAATATTGACATCTACAAATGTCAATCTACAAATCTTTACCTTTTAAGTAACTGGGAGTTAGGGGGGGAAAGAATAAATGGCTGATATATTAGTGCCAATGCTTGTAGAACGTTTCTTTGTGAGTTTTCTTGTTGGGGTTTTTGTGTCTTTTATTTTTAAACAGCTATCAGCTGTACTTTAAATTGCTGCTGAGATGAATGGAAGCTAATAGGAGGTATTCCTGAAGTTTGCTTTCTAATCAGATCAGACTGGATCTTACTAATAAAAGTGACTACTGTGAGCAGAAATGTTTGTGACTAAATAATCAGTTTTGTTATTGGGAAGTGATTAAATTGCCTAAGGAAAAATTTATAAATAACACCTAGTTTACTAAGATTTAAATTAAGGGCCATTCCCCTCCTCCCCCCCCATCAATCTATTCTGAATTGCTTTTCTGTTTAATTTATTTATCTTTATTTTTATTTATTTATTTGATATCAGTCATGTTGCTTATTCTATACCATTCAGCAGTGTTGAACTGTGACTATATTGCAAGGAACACATCAGTGTTCTCCATTTAATTGATGGGGAAACTGTGGTATAAGGGGGGGGAGATGTAACTAGTAATTGATACTTATCAGTTGACATAACAGTGAAGCTTAACCTAGGCTGAAGAAAACAAAATTAGTGGTGTAAAAATATCACCTTGTGCAAGTGACATATTTTTGAATAAATGGAAAATTTTCCCCCTGTTTTTAATATAATATTTGCATTTTGACATGAAAACAAAAAAAAGTGATGGTTTTTGCAGAGTTCTGGTGCCTTGAAAAAGCATCTCAGTTACTTTTATTGGTAATTTTGCCAGAAGGTAGGACTAAGAGATAATATGCTTAGCACAATGGACTTTAGGGAAAGCCTGAACTTTTCCCCTCCTTCAGTTAAAAAAGAAAATATTAAAATAAAATAGACCATAAAGGATATCCTTCTTGATTTAGACCCTGTGTTGGCTCTTAACTTCAACTGAGTTATTAAATCATTTTGACTCTATCACGTGCTTAAGAGCTTTGCTGACTTGAGATTTTAGTGAGGCCACTTGTAAAGGTTCCTTGTTGGTCCCTGGTGGAGGTTCTGCTCAAAGGGGAATAGATGGCTCCAAATCTCTTTCTCTTTTTCCCTGATTTTTTTCCAACTTGAGCACACCCCTCCCCAGTTCAGGCTTGATTGCTTGATTACAGCACTGAGCACAGGATGGCACTCAACCAAGAATGCTTCATAATTAGCAGTGCTGATAAGTGAGAGAGACAACACTAAAATAGTAGTTAATGGGCACAGTGCAGCAATGTTAATGGGTTAAATTATTTTCTTGCCTTCACAATGCAGCTGAGAAAAAAAATAATTCTTTTTATTTCTCATAGTTGAACTGTTAATTGTCTATGTAAAACACAATGCCCCTTCTAGTAAAAAAAAACAAAAACAAAAAACAAACCAACAAAAACCCCAAATTCAAAAATCTTTTACCTTAAAGAAGAGGAAATATTTTCCTGTAATTAACAAAACTTACAGATAATGTCCCCATCTCCTACAGCAACCTACAGAATCAGTTCTAAGAGCCTCCATCATTGTTCCCAAGAGGACAAATGAGCATTGTGGTGCGCTGTGAAGGAGTTGGGATTCACATCCCACAGGAATGGCTTGAGGATCTCACTGTGAGACTTTGGTGTCCTGTGTCTGGTTATCCGTGATGCCTGCATATGAGAGGAACCCTCTTGTCCACAAATGTTCACATATAGAGGAAAATTTTCTCTAATAAAAGAGTCATAATACATTTAAGATATGATGGAGTGAGATCTGTAGTTTATATTTGACACGGTCAGGGACCGCAAACGCAGGACCCCAAGACCATAAGAATTTGATTTTTGAAAGTGAAATTATCCATGTTCTGAGTTCTCTAAAATAAGGTAGCTATTTTCCTGACATGAACAGGTGGCTAAAACCATTCTTATAACCGCAAAGTAGTTCACTGTTGCAGAAGCAGTTGCAAAGAGTGTCTAATTCTTCAAGCTCAGAACATCTTTTATTCTTATTGTTATTTCTTTTTCTCTCACCTTTTTATTTCCTGTATGTAATAGGATGTTTTTATTTTTACTTTCTTGTAACTATAACCTACCCCACTAGGAAGGCCAGGAATAAAATTCTCAAAGATTCCAAACAAAGCTGTGACAAAAACCCCACAAAATAACAAAATGAAAAATAAACCAAAGCAAACAAACCAAAACCCAACCAAACAAACTGCCTTTAGTCAAAAAAACAAGCAATAATTTGAGTATATTATTAAATTAGTTTATAAAATAAATTAAGTTAGGATTTTGTTTGGTGATATAAAAAAAACTTGAACGCGAGCAGCTTTTATTCTTGACACTCCACTGCATGCAAAACACATGTATTAAATATATGTAACATTCATATATAGTTAGATATTTTATTTATATTGACAAATAGGTACATAAGCACATATACATAACATCTGAATTTTGCAGGCAGGAGGAAGAGGGAAGAAAAGTGCTTTCTTTGGCAGTGTTTAGTTCCAGAAAGAAGTATTTCAGTATTGGAAATTATGTGCAATCACTGGTATTACACTTCTTTATCTCCCTGTTACATTCAGAACTATAGTTTTTTTATTAACCTGAAGCACTAAGATGGGAAAAAAAGGAGAGGGAGAGGGAGTAGATTTGCCTCTCATGTTTCCAGAAATTGCCTCCTATTCGTCTCCAAATGGAAACCCAGTAAGTGTGACACTTCATAGGCAGCTGTTCTGAAGAGGATCAGGATATTACTACATCCTCTCAGGCTAGTGGGCACCTAGAAAGAATTTGTAGAGCTCAGTCGGAAAACTGGAGTACTGGGAAATCACATTTGAATATCCATTCATTTCTCTCCTGAATATGTGGATAATGTGCATTGGGTACTTCATGGTATATGTCCATTGAGGTCAGGAAGTGTGCACACCCATAAATAGCAGTCCACAAATTTATTTTTGGGTGAATTTTTCTTTATGGCTATAAATCCCAGGAGGTCAGGGACAAGTAATGGACTGGGTTAGGGTTACCTTTAGCAGATCTGACTGCTTCTAGTGGATGCGAGCCCTGATGTCTGAATCTATTAATTTCTGAGTTTTTATTTCAGATCCTTCTGTACACCCATTGTCCCACCACTGCAGTGGGACTAAAATGGGATAATGACTCTATTCCAGGGCATTAATGGGCAGAACATGTTTGCAATGTGTTTAGCTGCCATCAATATTAATGCACTCATTTGAGGGGCAATAAATTGATAGAGTGTGGCCTTATAATGCATAAAAATTGCATCAGCTTCAGAGCAGTAATGGAAAATTCCTCCATGAGTTGAAGTAATTGGGGAAGGGACTTTTCTTAGAGTCATTTTATTTGGCACTTTGAGTACTCAGACCTTGACAAGATCAGTCTTGTTTTCTTCCTTTAGAATCTCAGTGGGTCAAAACCAAAGGGTTGTTATGATGTAATAAAAACTTAAAAAATTGCGAGTTAATAAGCTGTCTTTGTTGTTTTGCTGGAGGAAGATTATGAGGAGCAGTTGCTTTCCATAGTGACCAAGTTAGAAATTAATAAGCTATATTTACCTCTAGCTTTATTATTCTAGGAAAATGACCTAATAATGTTCTAAAAGAGAGCAAACAGTGCATTCAGAAAGTTATATATATATTTATACACTTAGGTGTGCTTCTCACCTACAGCCAAAAGATGCCAGAACATCTTTGTGAGTGGCCCCTTAGTCTGTATCTATATCAGCAAAGCAAATGTTGCATTTCTGTGCTCTGGATGTGCATGTCTATTTTGTTGCTACAAGTATTCCTGGCCTGGGTTTGGTCTGGACTAACTGATAAACTCCCAAATAATCCCTGTTCATCACTGATGATTATCATGCATTATAGACCCAACAGGCAGCTGGAAGGTGTCCATCCTTTGCACAAGCCTAGATAGATAGCTGGGAGGGGAGTCATTTAGTGTGGGTCTTTTATCTCTGTGACTGAACAGTCCCAGGGATTTATTTAATTTACAGCTAAAAATTCAGCCATCTGAAACTTTTCTGACAGTAATTTAAGAGCCAGTAAAAACTCTGCCATATTATTTAATTAAGCCAGAAAGCATGCATGCGCTGTAGCAGAATGACAATCCTACTAAAAAAAATATATATGTGTGTGTGGAGATTGACACACCAAATCATGCTTAAATGTATGTGCAAGATAGTCAGAAGGGTGATTCACTTTTATCTTTGGTAGCACATGTCACTTGGCACTGATGACATCTATTCCAGGCTCTTGGACAGGGTATAAATTGTGGCAAATGTCATTTTGGTAAGACAAGAAAGGCTTGATGTGTGCCAGAGAGAACTCACCAAAACACCATAGCGCAGGTTGATTAAATCTCTAAATTAAAGCCAGTGTCAGGCACAGGCATATATAAAGAATCAATGTTATAAGGCAAGGAGCTGGGAAAACCCATGAAAAACGACATAAAAATCAAGTAGTACCATGGATTCTTTTACAGGCCAATTTAGGAATGATTGACAGATATGGTCATAACCCAGACTGAAAAATGCAAATAATAAATATCCTAGACACACACACACACACACACACTCACATATACACACACAGAGAAGTAAAAAATACAAGGTCTGAGAACTGATCCAGCAAACCAGCCTGACAGAGAGGGGATGTGACACTCTGCTGCCTGCTGAAATAGAGATGTAGAGAGCTGGATGACAACAGCATGCTGAAAAACACTGTAGCCCATGGCTCCTCATTATCTTCCTATCTGTGACTCTACATCCTGACCTGTGGGGGATGCCTTAGGGTACATATCCTGAGGTAAGAAATATCCAGCAAAGACTGAGCAGGAAATGTTGCACAAAGCCAGTATGGAGAGAGACTTGGCAAGTCTAGGAAGTGAGCAGCTTTGCAATTCTCTTTTCCTCTTGGGTCTCTTCTGAAGGCCATAATCATGAAAATACAGAGTTTCTTTCAATTTGGGACAGGCAACAAGTAAGCCTTGAAAAGCTGCAGGCATGATGAAGATGATGATGAGGGTGATGATGGAACAGTGGACTCTCTGATGTGGGGGTGAGGAAAATGTGACTTATCTCTAAGTTGTGAAAGAGAAAGCCTGAGACAAAAAGTTAGCAAACAGTGTGGAGGTTTTCTAAAACATCCACAAGAGTTGAGAGCCTGTCCTCCATCACTGATCTGGGGGCTGATGTCACTGTTCTCTCCATGAACCCATCACACCCACAGTAATTTTAGGTTACTTTCAATACTGATCTCTCACTAATACCAAACTTTGCTTTGTGTTAACCCTTGGTTGCCATGCCTTTCACTTGGGATCCTGATGCGTTTGGCATTTTTAGAGAGAGAGCAGAGCCTGCTCGAAACGGGAATCTGCGTTTGCATCTCTCCCCTCACTCTTTTATCCTCCCAGGTCCCGGCTGTGGTGATCAGCAGAGGCCTCAGCACCCCTGTGCTCTTCATGCACCTGCTGCCTCCGTTTTCATTTCTCCAGGGCACCTCATCCTGCTCCCAGTGGGGAAAGGCTGATTTCTGTCTTCTGGGACCTAATCACACTCGGGAAGAAGGGATGACAAAGCAATGCAGTCACCATCAAGGGGGATTTTCAAACCCCAGAAGGCCATGGATCCTTTTCTCTTCTCTTTCTCAACTCTTTTCTCATTTACATTTAGACAAATGACATACAGTAATTAGGTTCCCTTCTCTGCCAAAACTTTAAATAGGATGCTTACAAATAGCCTTTAAAACTTTTTTTTTTTTTTTTTTTTTTTTTCCCCGGCAATGAACAATAGAACCAGTCTGCTTTTTTAACACTTTTTTTAAACAATAGTCATTTGGAAATGCAGGCTGAATGCTGACAAGTTTGACTAGCAGAAGAGAGTTTTGAAGCCTATTGTGGCACTTTCTGTCTTTTTTACTTCATCCCCCTCCACCTCTCCCTTTTGCTTCTTCCTTTCATTCACCATCGACAATGTATGCATTCATAATTGAAGAAATTCTTTTCTTAATGACTTACAGTTGTACGAGTTGTTGCTCTTGTCAGTGGTGTGGCTGCTGTTTCTGCAAGCTAAACACATTTGACTGCTAATTTCCCATTGAAAGACACTGGAAGGTTCCTGAAATTAATGGTGTAAGACAAGTTTACAAACTGGTAGGCTCTGATGTGAAAATTAGTGTGTCTCCTCTGCAGAAGCTAAGTGCAGGAAGTTGGCATAGCAGTGAGAAGCCTGAATACTCATAAAGACCCTCAGCAAGAAAGTAAAAAAAAATTAAAGATTTCCCATATTTCAGGCTGGGAAGCAGCAAGAAATAGACAAAAATATCAGAGTACCCAGGCATGGAGAAGGGGAAAGTAGACTCCTTAGCAACAAGAGGAAATTGGAGGATTTTTCATGTAGAAAACACTTTTACTCTGAGAAATCGATGACTTTGTTAAGGATCTGCTGTTGGTATCTTGTTTCAGTATAGTATGTGTTAAGTTACGAGTAATGCTTGTGGGAAATTCAGAGGATTTTTAAGCCAGGAGGTTACAGCACACAACTTTAGTTAGTTATGAAACAGAAATCACAGAGGAAAAAATTCATAAACCTATGGAAATTGAAGATTGTCTTCCATTCATGTAAATGAGGATTTATTTGGTTAAAGATAGTGAAATATTCTGCCAGAGTAAGACAAGGTGATGTAAGAACAATTTGCCCTACTTCTTTGAAAAAAAAAAAAAAAAAGAATATTCCTGCTTGGCCATTTGCTCAGGAACAAACATTTAACATATGCAGGCAGCCATTGCAGTTTTCACCTAAAAAGGTTCTGTCCTTAAACACAGTGTGTCACATGAAGCAATCAAACTCCTCAACCATATCCAGGTTCTGCTATTTCTTCCTACTCTTAGTGAGAAATATCCAGGTTCTTTCTATTACTTAGAAATCTTTTTGAATATTTCCTTGATGGGTGAAAGACTGGTTTCTCTGCTTTAGTAGTTTTTGGGGTTTTTTACTATCAAAATCCTCAATCAAATTATTCAAAACAATTTATTTAATTTTATTTTATGCAGAAGAATCAAAACATATTATCTGATAGAATTGTTTTGTATTTTTGCTTTGAAATGATGCCATTTCTCATATCTCCTGGTGTAGATTTTGTTATCCCATTAATAGTAGACCTAAATGGATTTTGAAAATTATGCAGTTTTTACTGAGAGAGAACTCTGTTAAAATAAAAGTAATTTATTTAAGAAAAAATGTGGCCTACATTAAGGAATGTATTCTTACTGTTGTGAATGATTCCCATACTACAAAAAAATCAGGAAACAATTATGATAGGTAATACATGTAACCCAAAAATTTTAAGTGGTAATTACAATTTCACCATCCTGTTCTTCTTCTGGGTGACCTGCCCAATATTTCCCTTAAATTATAGACTACACTGACTTCCCAAAAACAAATGAGCAAAATTTTATATCCTACTTTTGTGTGTTGAATCCACGTAAAACCAACAAATAAGAACAAATCAAAGTAATACCCACATAGATTTGTGCAACTGAAGCTCTGACGTATTTACTTCAAAAATAGAATCTATGAAGCTGTTTTTTTCACCACTCACAGAACCTTTCAAGTAAATGATCTTGGGACTGATTAAGTCTGTATCCTGTTAAAAATTCAAAGTAAGCATAAGCATGAATACAGTGTTAATGGGTATGCTGTAATCACATCAGGAAACAAGGGATGAACTCAGTCTGTTTGGGAGAGCACCATGAGAGCTCTTACAACAATGAATGATCAGTACTGTTCTGTGTGGACTTCTCTTAAAGGGGCTAGTAACCTCTACTGATTTTCAGAAGATGTGTTTTCTTGTGAAGATTTAAGTATTTTCACCCATCACTCATCCTCTATGTGAATATCAATGATCATAAAGGGTAATATATAAAAGTACTTGAGGGGAATGTGTTTTCTGCTGTCTCCCTAGTGAATTGAGATGTAGATAAAAGATAAAAATAAGAAAGACAAGGGAGTTCAGTGGAGAAATACATGTCCTGTACACCAAGAATTAATTTAATAAGAGGCTTCTCCCTGCTAGCGGGTGATTAAACTAAATTGCCAGTCTAAACTTTTCTATGCTGCATTTCAAATGTCAACACATTACATTGCTATTCCTCTTAATTTCTCACAAAGAAAATGCAAAATGAATTCATTATGCTGGAGTAAGTGGAAAAAATGATGAGTTTCTCCAGAAGAGTAGGCAATGGGGAGAGATTGGGCAAGGCGATTATATTGAGATATTTGAATAGCTGGCCATTAGCAGGAGGATCCCCATTACTTTGCTGATAATTATATCCTCTTTGCTATGACTTCCCAGTGGAATAATACAATGTTCCCAGTGCAGGAGATAATGAAAAATACCATTCAGGTGGTACATATATGCCAAGAGGAGTGCGTTGTATTTCTTCCCTTCCCCCATGGTGTGGATTGCAGCAGCACGCACCTACACGATATGTTAATGTGTGTTTGGTTGTTCAGGGCTGTGTGCAGGGCAAATAAATGTATCTTGAAAATGGAGCTGGCAGTGGAATATCATTCTCCCAGTGTAATTATCTCCCGTGTTTAGTGGGCCCGGTGTATTGCCGAGTACATTTTTGTTAGCTATTATGTAAATGACTTTCAAAGCCCACCACATTGTAATAATGAGGACTTTGGAAGGGATCTTACAGAGATGAAGTTTTTTTGGTTTTTTTTTCCTATTTTAAAGAGAGATGTATGTTTCTCCTAATTAATCCATCATTTTGCAGACACGTTTCTGTTCAGCAATCAAGGAAAATGAAACAAACAAACAAACAAAAAAGAAAGTAGGAGGGAAAATACAACACAAGAACACCCACTCATTTACAGTAACTATTTTTTTCCAACTGATACATAAAATCTCTCATGTGTTATTGCTGCCTTATCACTTCTTGGCATTTTTATTGCTGTTCTATTTTCAGTTTGAGGGAATCTTGCTGCATACTATATATCTGTCTCAGATTCATTAATTTTCAGAGAAAACTCAATTTGCATCAAAATACTTTGCTGTTTGGATGTTACTTTACATATCTTGGGGCCTCATGGCTTGCATGAGAACTTTGCCTTCCAATTATTTACCAGAGGGGAGAAAAGAAATGACACTGAAATTGCTCAAATTTGAATACTGCAGGAAGAAGTAGAATTTTGTTCTTGGCTTCTCCTATGAAAGCCTTTTATTGGACAACCCATGTCATTGGTTTGGTTTGACTTGGATTTGATTTGTTCTAGTATTTAACAAGAATCATAAATGAATGTACATTAAGTTCAGTAATGACCTGTGGTAACCAATTTTTCATTATATGTGCTTCCATAAAAAAAAGTTTTAAACATTTACAGATCATGCAATAGGAATATTTTTTATGATATTTTTATACAAGTAGAAATATTCACTTGGATACTATTAATGAGTTTTATGAAAGAAACTGTAAAAAGCTGGGGGGCTGGATTCCCTTCTTATTGGACAGTCACTCTGGCATAAATTTAAATGCCTTTAGTGAAGGGACAGTAAGTGTTTCTCTTTTGGTTTTTTTTGGTTTGTAGGTTTGGGGAAAAGAAGGAAGTTGAGATAAAAGAGAGAAACTTAATCACTTTATCTGGAAACTGGATCACTTTATCTGGTGTTAAGAAGATGAATAATAAAATCATAGAATGGCCTGGATCAGAAGGAACCTTAAATATCCCTGGGTTTCAAACCCCCAATCTGTGAAGTTCAGTTGCTTTTAAATGGAACCTTCCACTGTAAAAAACAATGTATCAATTGAAGAAAAAATAATCTCCAATATATCTTTTTTTTTTTTTTTTTCCTGCAAATGATGTGAAAATGAGGCAGAAGCACCTGAATGCCCTTTTGTATTTGGGCATGTATGCTGATAATATTTTTATGTGTGTGAACTTCTTCAGGTTCAGTTGGCACTCTCAAATCTTTAGAGTAACCAGAATATATGAAAATACATTTGGAATAGAATCTGCAATGAAGATGTAGAAGTTTGCCATTTACACAATAAATCAGCATAAATAGAACCCCCAAATACTAAAACTTTATAACATTAGTTGCAAATAAATAATTCTGTGTGTTACCTGTAATAAGCTGGTCCTGATTCTTGTCCTTTGGTGCATTGACTTCCCCTCTTCTTTCTCTTCCTTTTACCCCTTCACGCTCTTCTTTCCAGTTTTTTTTTTTTTTTTTTTTTTGATGTATCTTTTAAATATTCATTTTATTCAGACACATTGTAGTTTTCATGTGCAAAAAATAAAATTTTGTGAATATTGAGAACTATTCTTTGGTCTTTGCTTTCCCTTTTCCTAGGGAATACTTGAATAAACAATGTCTGTGGACAATATATAATTCAAGAATTTTGAATATTAAGTAAAAAGGATTCTGTCCATTTTGTCCCCACTTTTCTTCCTCTAGAAACTTGACATATGAGATGAAAAATTATCAGAAAATATTTTACGTTTTGTTATGTTTTGCTAATCTACCCTTCTACAGCAAGGACAGACACTTCTGAATAAAAGTTCTCGAGTAACAGGCCAAAGCAATATGTTTTCTTGTGCTTCCCCATATTTACATAGCACATGTTTGTGTTAAACAACAGAAAAAATCAGCTATTCATAGTAACTAAGCAGGTGTAAAAGCTTATGACCTTTTACCAAAAAAAAAGAAAAGGTATTTTTCTATCTTTAACACATACTGCAATTTATATGCATGTGTGTCTTCAAGATAGTACCAGATTTTGGTGAGAACACACTGAAAGAAAATCTGTTTCTATTCATTATGTAAAAAAATAGATGGATAGATTGGATGGGCAGAAAGATAGAATGTTATTTCATAATGGTTTTTTTTCTGTTTTAATAATATTTGCTTAAATTAATACTTAATGTTTCATTTCATTAGTGTTATGCTTAATGTTATTTCAATTAGTTTGGGGGAGGTTTTTTTTTGTGTTTTATGTGACACAGCTTGAAATGCTTGGACGGAATCATGGAAATGGAATAAATCTGTTGACGTCAATCTAATTGTGCAATCTACACAGCGGTGTTGAAAATCGATCAATACAAAACATGTTTTACATATTTCAATATAAATTTCCTCCTGTCACTCAGCAGTGGTTACTCACCATAAAAATGTATATTTTCAACAAAAAAGAAATTATGAACTTTAAAGACTGGAATCTCATTCTGCAATCTGTGTTCGAGAAAAATCACTTTAGCTTGCCTTACAAATGACCTAGAGAGGCCTCCTACTGAAAAGTGATGGTTTTCATTCTCCATCTTCAGTCAAATTTTAGCATCCTTCCTGAGGGAGCCAGCTGTCACTTGGTTAAGGGTTTGGAAATCTAGGCACAAGCCTACTTTTATTTCATCAAGACAATTCAGATAATGTGGGCGCGTCCAAATAGCTATTAGAGAGAGTGTTAGCTTCCACTTGGTCATTAGGCTGGGATTCATCTGACTAAATGTAGACATCAATGAGGTAGCCACATATTTTTTATCTTGTCACCCCAGCCAATGAGGGAAACAAGGTCATGATTCATCTTGTCCTTAAGAAAATGCTCAGAATACGTTAGATGAATTACTGTTCCTCTCCCTAGACAATAACAAAGAGTACCCAAAAATGCTCAGAGGTAGATGTCCAGTGTAAATAATGAAAAATAAAGATGATGAATCACAATGTAAATATTTGGGTCTTTTTCTATAGATTCCAAGTAATTTTATTTGATTTCTCAAGACTGTCTCGGACTAACTGATTAAACACTTTTTAAGCTTGTCCTAGTCTGACTTTTGAGTCAAAGACAGCAGAGGAAACTCAGAAAGGTCATTCATCTGAACTTGTGTGAGACATCTTTCTCTGTTGATTATTATATTTAACTTTTTATCTTGGAGTATGATTATTCCCATAGAGTTTTTTCTGCCTAAAAGACATATCAAAATTCAACATCTTTCCCCATCCTTGTTGTGTCACAGAATGCTGCCATCACAGTAATGCCCAAACTTTGTTTGATGTTGCTTGGACCTTCAAAGAATTTTTTAGAGATCTATTCAAACATATTCCTAAAAATCTTAGGGTATTGCATTACATTTGTATTACACATGCCCAGACCTTTCAGTTAAAATAATAAAGGAAAAGCTTTGGAGGTCATTCCCCTTATCTTCACATTTTTGGAAGCCCATTCTTTGCATTCCAGATCTGTGTCTTCTAATCACTCAGTGTGCACTACTCATGTGATACACACTGAGATGACATCACTGTATCAAATGTCCATTAGTCACTTTTTGTTCCAGTCAAAGGGCCAGCTAATTAAGTCATGACTGCCAGGTTCCACAAAAGTAACAAGAAAGTAGTGTTATTTCTATGCAACATGGTGTGTCACCAGAATTTGCCTTCAGAATAATGGCAGAAAGATCTCCCTCAATTTATAAACCCTCAATTTATAAACCCTCCCTCAATTTATAAACCCTCAATTTATAAAACCATCCTAGAAAGTTGCCCTTGTCTTTCCTTCAAAGAGAGAAAACCAGGGTTAAGGGGACCCATTTCAGAACAGACCAGTTGCCTGTACAATTTGTTTCTCCTTATTTAGCAATAACAAATGAAGTGTGCTACAGGAAAAAAAAAAAAAAAAGAGTTCACACAAGTTAGCAGAGAAAGAATCGTGGAAAGATCTGTCAGACTGTCTATCCCAGAAAAAAAAAGCAAGAAACAGAACAAAACAAAACAGAAAAATGCCCTCCTACATGAACAGCATGATCATTACCAACACTTAAATGTTTATGCAAGTAATTTTGAAAAATATGTCCAGGAAATTCAGTTTACAAAATTGTTTTTTTCAAAGGCAAATGATAAGAGGTGACAGTGAGTCAATACTGGTCACATCAAACTTGTAAATGAGGAGAGGGTCTATTACTGCTTTTGTTACTGCGTATCTTACTGCCATCTCAGTAAAAATTTTTGTACTACTACCCTCGCTTTCTCTTTTCTATCTGCCTTTTCTCCATTTATATACACTTTCTTTGTTCAACTCTCTCCAGCCAGGATGTCTGTGACACTCCAGGAAGACATTTTTATGACTGATATGTACAGTAAATGTGCTCAGTTCAAAAAACGTGCTGTAAAAGGTCCACCCCATCTGACTCCATGTTCTCCCTGATGTCTCATTTCCGTGAAAAATAGATACCTTAAAAGCAGGACAGCAACAAATTTCACAGTCATGGTCTTGTGCTTCATTTTAGCATTTACAATAGCCTTGGGACCTAACTAAAGAACCCAAGTGGTGGAAGGTCAGGCTATGTGCTGGCACTAAACTGGGCAGGCAAGACCATAAGCATTCTGCTGAATTTGGTCTATGAACTTTGATAAAATGTGTTAATTAACATAGACATCAGGTAGTTTAGGACAATGTCTCTAAATCTGTTTATTCCAGCATCATATACTTTAAAATATAGTCATAGATTTTGGGTCTATTTTAAAAGCTCTAATTGTGTAATTTTATAGAAAGATATTTTATTTCTGATTTATCCATTAAGCTAAACTACCATGATTCTGACTATTCCCCAAAGCATGATGAATGTCAATGAAGAAAAAAAGAGTTGCACCATTTATCCCAACTTCAAGTGGTCCTTTTATTTGACAGAATCACAGAATGATTTATGTTGACAAAGACCTCTGAGATCACTGAGTCCAAGCTTTGACTGATTGCCACCTTGTCAATTGGACCATGGCACTGGGTGCCACACCTGGTCATTTCTTGAGCCCCTCCAGGGGGGTGAGTCCACCACCTCTCTGTGCAATCCATTCCAATGCCTAACAACTCTTTCCATGAAGAACTTCCTCCCCATGCCTGGTCTGAACCTCTCCCAGCACAGCTTGCTGCTATGTCCTCTTGTCCTGTCACTATTGTGGGAGAAGAGGCCAACCCCAGCTTGGTACAGGAATTTGTGTGCATTCTACAGAATGTCAGATTTGGGAAGAATGGAAGACACCAGGTCTTCCAGTCCAGCCTCGCTGCTCGAGCAGAGTGCCCCAAAACATGCTACTCTGGATTTTTTCCAGACAGTGTTTAGCATTTCCAGGAAAATACTAAATACAGGCTTCTCATCCTCTCTGCGAAGCCTAGTCCAGAGCTCAGTCACTCCCACAAAATTCTTCATATCCAGCCGTAATTTCCTGTGTTCCAGTCTCTGCCCATTGCCTCATGTCCTATTTTCTGTCACTACCAAGGAGAGCTTGCCTCTGTCCTATTGACACCCTCCCCTGTACCCATTGAGAGAAGAAAATAAGAACCAACCAAATAAATAAACCCACTAAGAAAGCCCCAGCTGCAGCCAAAATAAGTATTTCCTAAATCAAATGATGAGAAAAAAATTGTTACTAAATTTTACTCCTAAGCTAAACTGTTTCTTATCATGAGCAGATTTTCTTGATTTCGTTTGGTTTTGTTTGTTTGTTTGTTTGTTGTTTGTTTTGTTTTGTTTCTTTTTTTTTTCTCTTGTCTTCTTCTGAAAGAGAAACCTATGACTTCATTAAATTTTTTGTCTAATAGTATATTACACATAGCTGAGGAATGAAGAGAAGAAGCCAAATTGTTCAGCAATTTAAAAGCAGATTTTTAGACTGGAACTTAGATATCTTAGGGCATAGGATATTTAAGATAAGGGCTGATGTTTTGTTTATAACATGGTGTCGTCTTACACATCAGAAAACAGTATATGTGAGACTGTGTCAGCCTGTGTTTTTAAGAGGAATAATATTGACTAGGAGCTAGAATCTATCAGGAGGGTGTAGTCAAAATCTTTATTTTATTACTAATTTTCCCTTCTTCTAGCATTTCCACTGAGGAGTTTCAGTTTCCACAAGCAAATGTGCTCCTGTGAGGACACTGAGCACACCTCAAGGGAAGACTGAGGTGAGCATTCTTTAGATCATCAACCAACTCTGGCTCAGAGTTCCTTCGTGAGATTTTTCAATTGACCTCTGCAAAATGTGTAAGAAAAAGGCTCCAAATCTGTTTGAAGATTGAGGCACATTTGAACGGTGCTGGTGAAGACAAATGTGAAATGGTGTGGCTTTTGCACATCTTTGCTTTTTCTTTGCTATTGAAATTAATTTATTATGTCAATGATTGACAAATGTGCTTTCCAGTCACCAAGGAGCACCCTTAGATATGAGGAGCCTGCCTCAGAATGCAGGCACTGTAAATTTTCACAATTTTATGTGAATTATTTCTGGTCAGAATATGATTGAAATCAATGAGGTTCAACCAAGGTTAAAATCATTCACTCATAGGGAGTTCCTCATAAGAGGGACTGACACAAATAACTACCACTGAAGGAAAAAAAATATCAGAGATAGATCAGAAAGCAATTAATAGACAAGAATAGGTACACAGTGTTGAGGGTATTATAGTCTGTATAAGACCAATTAATGTAAAATATGTTCTCTTTTCTGCTAAATAAATAAAAAAAATGAACCTCAGCAAAACAAGACAATAAAACAAGACAATAAAAACAAGATGTTCTTAATTACTTGTACGTATATGTGTTCCTGATTTCGGGAACACTAAGAGATTTCTCCAGGCAGCTCTTGGGATTTCTAATAGAGAGTGCTGTATGAAATCAAAACATGATTAGAGAGACATCTAGTTTATGCTGGTAGGCAATCCTTTCCATCAGGGCCTGGCTTTCACAGAAATAAATTTCTTCCCTGAAGACAGTTCCTGACCATTCTTTGCCAGACTATTCCAAGTCTGCTAAACTCTTTCTGAGGCTAAAAAGTCTCTAGAAAACAAACCTTCAGTAGCCAGTCAGAAATCAATTGGTGTCTGTATGGAAATGTGTTTAGGAGTTACCTATACATAATTCAATATTTGATGCTATGGGACAACATATATATATATATATAACAATATTTACTGAAGATATGTACAATTTTTCCACAAAAAAACTTGCCAACTGATATTTTCAGTGATTTCCAGTTTTATAGAAAAAAAAAAATCCTTTTTTAAGTGTTTTCCTGTATCTAATTGATGTATTTGCTGTATTAGCACAGTTTGCTCTGCTCTGGTTTTCTAATCATAATGTCTCTTTCTCTCTTTGAAGAGACAAAAAATTGGTCCAGTTTCATTTGCTTATGTACCTTTCTTTGTCTACATTTTGTAGATTGTTGTGATCTCTCTGATGCATTGCTTGTTCTTTAAAATGTCTTCATGGCTTTAGGTTTTTTCTTCATTTTTTTAGCCTGAGACATTTCTTCTTTCTTCCTTAGCTCAGTTGGTTACACCTTGGTGTCAATAGGATCAAGAATGTCTGTTCAATCCCCATATGGCTATTCGGCTATTCTGTGGCTCTTTATGATTCCTTTTTTTTTTTTTTTTTATTGTTCCCCTTTTCCTTGTATTACCTTTACTGCTTTCACAGTGAAAACCCTAAATCTGTACTAGGAAGTAAATCCATTATGGATTTCCGGAGAGGAGAGGAGAGGAGAGGAGAGGAGAGGAGAGGAGAGGAGAGGAGAGGAGAGGAGAGGAGAGGAGAGGAGAGGAGAGGAGAGGAGAGGAGAGGAGAGGAGAGGAGAGGAGAGGAGAGGAGAGGAGAGGAGAGGAGAGGAGAGGAGAGGAGAGGAGAGGAGAGGAGAGGAGAGGAGAGGAGAGGAGAGGAGAGGAGAGGAGAGGAGAGGAGAGGAGAGGAGAGGAGAGGAGAGGAGAGGAGAGGAGAGGAGAGGAGAGGAGAGGAGAGGAGAGGAGAGGAGAGGAGAGGAGAGGAGAGGAGAGGAGAGGAGAGGAGAGGAGAGGAGAGGAGAGGAGAGGAGAGGGAGAGGAGAAATAAGACTTTTCTTATTTTGAACATTTCAGCAGCTCTGAAAACTACTTTTGAGATGTTGGTGGGGGCAGGGAAGTGAAGGATGGTAATTTTTTTGTTACTTATTCCCCCTGTAGAGACCTGAATGCCAATCGACTTCTTTCACAGCACCACCTACTGTGGTGGTCTAGCTGCAGGCTAGTGTGGGGAAAGATTAAGCTTTTTCATCTGTAGTGTTACAGTTCCTGGGAGGCTCCTGCACTGCTGTTTCGGTAAAGAGATTTATAGAAGCACTTGATGAATTTTAGTCATTTTTTTATCAGTCTGTAACCATAGAAATGTGTGTGTGGAGACCACTGCCATCTTAGGCACTGCTGCAATTTCTACAAATCATCTTACTTGTCTGCCTTATACCTTGTTTTATATCAAACTTTTCATTAGGAAGGAATAAGACAGCTTATATACAGAAACAGCACCCGAGTGCATCTTTATGCTGGTCATGCAGTGCAGAACATCACAAGAATGAGATGGAGGAACAAGGCAGGGACTTTGTAGGAGAAGGGGTTCACCTGATTGTGTGAGGTTGACACAGATGAGAGTACAGAGCCCTTTACATTCCCCTTCATACACATAGAAATGTGAGGAGAAAAAAGTCTAAAGGATCTAACAGTGGATATTTCATTGTCCTCAAGATATTATTAATTGTCCCTGAGATACTTTCTGGCCAAAAATGCTTCCCAACTAATTCAAGGTTGCTAAGAATGAATCTTTTGGGCTGAATGTCTTCAGAGACAGTAAATAAACCACCTGGTCTCAGTGCAGAAGTTAATATGTAGTTATCACTCTAGGGTCTTGTCCTGTGACTCTTGGGATGTTATTATCAAAATAATAACCAGTGGTTTCTGTTTAATTAAACAAGGTGACAGAAGTGGATGTTCAGTAGCTGCCTCTCAGAATAGCAATGCTTGTTTTCAATATCACAGAAACACTGAAAACCAGAATGGGTCAGGTTGGAAGATACCACAGTGCATAATTTGGGCTTACCTCCCTGTTCCAGCAGGGCCATCCCAGAGCACAGGGCACAGGGTTGTGTCCAGAGGGGTCTGGGATATCCCCAGTGAGGGATTCTCCATCCCCTCTCTGCACAAACTGTCCCAGTGCTCGGTCACTGCCCAGGACAGAAGTTCTCCCTCATGTCCAGGGGGAATTTCCTGGGCTCAGGCCCTGCCCGTGGCTCTGGAGCCATTGCTGGGCCCCAGAGCAGAGCCTGGGCCCTGCTCTGCCCCTCCCTGCACACAGGGACACCCAGGGATGGGGTTCCCTCTCAGTTCTCTCTTCTAGAGGCTAAACATCTGCCTCATATGCCTTTTCTCATAAGAGAGATGGTCCAGATCCTTACCCATCATTGTTGCCAACTCTTGAACCCACTCCAGGAGTTCTTGTACTGAGAGGCCCAGAACTGGTGTGAGTCTGTGTTCTTGTGTGCTAAATTAAGTTTCCCTGGAAATCACTGGCCTATTCATGTGTGGTTGAGATGGTAATTTCCATTCCTTGTGTCTTTCCTTCCATCCTCTTGAGACTACTTTTTACTTCTGTTTTTATTGTTGTTGTTGTTGTTTTGGTTTTTTGTTTTGTTTGTCTGCTTTGTCTTTTATCCCGGATTTATAGATCTCCGGGATTTTGACAAAGAGATCATGTTTCATTTTGACAATGATTCTGAATTTCTTGTGCTTATGATTGTTTATAGACAGCTACCAGTAGGTACAGTTATGATACGTCATAGCTACATCTTGATATTTCAATCGTGGGTTGATATAATTACATTCAATGGCAAAAAAAACCCTTCCTATGTCAAATTAAAAGACTTTCAACTTTTTTTTTCTCATCTCTTGGTTACCCTTTCATATTTTCTTTTGTGCTCTGAAAAAAACTTCCTCATTGCTGCTTTGAATACTGAAAACCAGAGCTGTCAATAATGCATATTGCCTCATGTGTAATTGTAATTCCACTGACTTCATAGTGCTGCTGTTGATTTTCCTGGGTAGGAAAGGAGAAAGGCCAGCCACAAGACACAGCCACATTACATTTAACCCAAGTGATCCTGTCACCAGTAGGTTTGTGGACATCATCTTTCCAAGCAGTGTCATGGTTCTTTTCTCACACAGATACCTGCCCCAATCATCTGAATGTTAGTGCAGCTAAAGATGCCCCTACTCAAACACTGAGCTCTCTGTCCCAAAAGTCTCTGCAATACAAGGTGGCATAACTCGAAACTGAAGAAACTCTTCCTACAGAATTACATCTATTTGCAACCTGACATTATTCAGACAGGATTGCTATATTATGCAGAGCATAATTACAAAATGCTATCCCTGTAGTACTGTGCTTTTGTATGTATGCAGATTATTAAAAATGGCTAATCTTGAAATCATTGCACATACAGTGCAGTCAACAGAGAAGAGTCTCAGCTTTTGTGCATTGGTATAACAACATTACAGTTCGTGGAGCTGAGGTCCTGGCCTTATTTCTGCTCCATTATTGTGCTGTTGTATACAAAGGATGAAACCTGTTTCTCCATTACATCCTGCAACACTTGAGTAATTCTTCAGAAATA
Source organism: Ammospiza caudacuta (assembly GCF_027887145.1). Taxonomy (NCBI): domain Eukaryota; kingdom Metazoa; phylum Chordata; class Aves; order Passeriformes; family Passerellidae; genus Ammospiza; species Ammospiza caudacuta. Next base: position 82,318,212 of record NC_080632.1, on the reverse strand, counting down.
AAAGGTGAATCTTGGTTTCACATTGTTTTCTTCTGACTCAGCATTTAAATACTATTAGAGTGACAATACCTTTTTTTCTTTTTCTTTTTTTAATTCTGCAGAAATTGTCCAGCCACAGATACAGGATCTGAAATGTGAGTCAGAACACAAATAATTCAAAACTTTCAGCAACTCACAACTGTCCTATCACATTCATATCACATTCTGTGGAACATACAGAAGTTTCCTTTTACTCCTGACTGAATCTGAAGTAGACATCTAAAATGCAGGTCTTCTTAGCTTTAGAATTATTGAAGTTGAAAAAGACCTCTAGGATCAGAGTCCAAGTGCTAACCTGTACAAAAAATGTGTTCACTACTAAACCACATTCCCAAGTGTGACCTTCACACACATTTTGAACAATTCCAGGATAGTGATTTCACCACTTTCCTAAGCAGCTTGTTTCTATGTCTGAGTACCCTTCTAGTGAAGAACCTTTTCCAAATATTTAATCTAAACCTCCACCTGCACAACTTGAGTCTGTTTCCTCTTGTTCTGTCACTTGCTACCTTGGAGAAATACCCACCTGGCTACACCTTCCTTCCAGGGACTTGAAAAGAGAGATGAGCTTCCTTTACTCCAGGATAAACACCCTCAGCTCCCTCAGCTGCCCAGGTGTGTGCACCAGAATTCCAGTCTGGGGTGGTGCACACCTACCAATGATACAGATGTGCTCAAACATTAGAACAGGTCACACATCCTCTCAGCAAGTATGGGTTACTTGACTCTGAGAGGATTATCTGATTTAATGGTACCGGAACCAGCAAAGGAAGAAACCAACTTGCTTTAACATGGAAACTTGGAGCCAGTGGTCCACTGCCCTAACACCATCAAACGCCACCACAGGCTGAGCTGAGCAGTGACTTAACCAGCCTCCAAAACATAACTGTAACCACCAATACCGCAGGGTCTTAATGATAGAATCTACATAGACAGAATAAGTCCATGTTGTGAAGAAGAAGAAACATTTCCCCAGCTGATACAAGGGAAAAAAGGAGTGGATCTGTACTTCTTTATGGCTATATTATTGAATGACAGTTTCATCTGATGACAGCATTAGGGCAGATGAGATGGACTGAATTTTTAGAAATTATTTTTACTTAGTTAGGGAAGAATTTTATGCTCAACTCTGGAATATTGGTTTAATATTGTAGGTGATTATAACTCCCTCATATCTCTCATGAGCTGAAGTTAATATTCACTGATATTCACCTGATATTCCCTTATTATTTGCATTTGCACCAGTGCAGCCCTGTCTATCAAGAGTGAGAATGTTCTTTTTAAATTTAAAATTATTTCAGTAAATCCACAAAAATAATTTATTTATATATATATATATATTTACATATTTTCTGAGACAGTAGAGACAGTATAGAATTTATATCTCTCACACTCAGCATCATAAATTCAACCTGCCATCAGTTAATCTAAATTAATTGTGCAGTCTATAAATGCTGAAAGAAGAATCCTCTCCTTTTGTGCAAGATCTCCAACCACAAGTGGTTCATTACAGTAAAGGCAAATGATAACCATTTTCTGTACCACGCACAAATCCAGAAAATGCTGTGCAAACTCAACATATAAGATGTGAAGATTGCACAGGGTTTATGCCTTTGCCCAGCGCTGAAAGCAACCACAACCTGAAATAAAACTGCAGCTTGCAACCCATTTGAAATGTTATTCAGTTAAGCTCTTTTTATTGCCATCAAAAATAGCACACACAGGGACAGACAAAACAGTCCCGTTTCACAAAGCACAACCAGGATCAGCTGACTGGAACTCACACTTATGTTCATCAAAGGGCCGTATTCTCATTTTGTTCTCCTTGTTCCTATTTAGAGTTAATGGTAAAATGTCTTTTCCTTATCAACTGTCAAATTGTCAGAACACACTTTGTACGTTCAAGGCTGGAGGATTCAGGGGGTGTTGGAGGAAGGGGGAGGACCATCTGCTTTGTTGACAGAAGTTTACTCCCAATATTTTATACTGAGTAATTATTCAAGGTCCCTTGTATTTTGTGTCTCCCTGAGAGGAGGTATTAAAAATGCCCACTATTAAATGCTTTTCACATAGAAAGCAGGATTTTATGACCCTGTAACTGCAGGATCAGTGGTTTTACATTCTTTAGCCTCTGCAATAATGTGTGCCTGGTTCCCCCATGCAGGCCGTGCTGTGGTTAGTGTTGATTCAGTAAACAACATTTTGTTTCATCTCCACGGATATTAGGTCTATAGAGGACAGATTGCATTTGCTGATAGTGCCTCATGGTCTTAAAGCACACTTGACTAATTCTAGCTATCATTTGTTGTTTGTTGTATTTTAAACAGGGGCAGAATTTTTCAAAGAGAGATAATGTAGAAGAAAGAAGAGCAAGGAAGAGATGTGAATTGAAGGAAAAAAGAGGAGAACTTTTTAATGGCATTAAAAAATTAAATGAGGGAAAAAACCTACCCCAAACCCTACTTGATTGATTGCATAATGGCAACATTAAAGGGAAAAAAACCCAAAAAACAAAACACTCAGGTGGATACCCAAAGCATAAATGTTTCTAATTTATATTACCAGAAAGCGCAAGGTTTTTTATTTCCCATTTTTCACTCTTTATATTTAGATGCCATGTTCATTACTTATGCGGCATCTGAACATGTTGTTTTCCCTCCTCTGGACTAGCACATGGTGCATGAAATCTTATCACATTCTTTGATTGAATAACCTCGTTAAGAAGTTTACATAAAAGATACAGGTGAGAAGCAAATATGCCTGAAATTACACAGCTGTCAGTGAGAACAAAGGACTGACCTGGGTAAGAAGGTGGTGACTGCAGGGATTCTTTTCAGGACCTGTTCCTGTTTTCTTTGATGATTCTATGCAGGAGAGATCTCCATGAGAAAAAAAAGAAAAAAAAAAAAAAAAAGGCAAAAATAAAAGCAAAAAAACCCAAACAAACAAATAAACAAAAAACAAACAAAAATTATGTCACATTCTGATCCTAATTCTGTTGCCTACCTAGGTGTAAGGATGGTTCAGAGGGGGATGAGATATTGTTCCCTTCCCAGTGCTGACAGGGAAGGCAGACAGAGGCAGAAGAGAATAAGTCCTGAGCCTGCCTTGATCACCAAAGGGACTGTGCCAAAGTTCATTAGCCTATATCAGCCCTCAAAGAACACACTGAAGTTGTGTCTTTACCAGCGTTTCTAGCTCTGAAAAATTAAGCACTTCTGATAAAATTTATATTGAAAGATCAACTTCCCCTCTTTCACTTTGTGCTCATTCCCCCGTGTCCTACCCACTACAGATGAAGAGCCCCTGTCTGGCTTCCCTCTAGCTCCTTCAGACACTGGAAAGTTCCTGTGAGTTTTCCACTTAACCTTCTTTTCTCCAGGATGGAAATCCTCAACTTTCTCAGTCTGTCTTCAAAGGAGACATGTTCCAGTCCTTCTATCAACTTTGTGGCCTTTTCTGGACTTGCTACAGCAGTCCCATGTCCTTGTTTTGAGAGCAACAGAACTGCAGTCAGTTCTTCAGATGAGGTCTCACAAGAGCAGAGTAGATGGGGAGAATCCCCTTCCTAAATTGATGCCCATGTTCCTTTGCATACAGCCCAGGATACTTTTGGCTTTCTGGGCTACGAGTGCTCACTTCTGGCTCAAGATGTTTTTCTTCTCCCCCAGGTTTATCCCTGCAGGGCTGCTCTGAATCCCTTCCTCACCCAAACTGTAGGTGCGTCTGAGATTGCTGCAATCCAGGTGTAGGTCTTTGCCCTTTGCTGTGTTGAATTCTGTGATGTTTATATCACAGAGATGATATAAACATCCCCTCTTTGATATTTATCACATATCACAGATATATATCCCCACCCCTCTCTAGACTAGACCTCTTTTAAAGGTCCCTCTGGATCCATCCCTTCCCTCCAGTGTGTTGACACACCACAGAGCTCAGTGTTCTTGCTGAGGTGCTCTCCATCCCAGTGTCCCTGTCACCAGCAAAGAACAGTGTCAGTCTGCTGCACCAGCCCCTGAGGGGCACCACTCATCACTGCTCTCCTCATGGACAATGAGAAATTGATCACAACTCTTTGTGTGGTTAACTCAGATAGTCTAAGTTAATCATTATCCGGTATTCAGGTCAGAGAAAAACCTGTACTTTTTTGACAAGGCATGGCTGTCCATTCAAACTTATTCAGTGATACACACATCCATAAAACCCCACCAGAATACAAACACCCCTCTTGCACACATTATCTGCATTTTCATAAGAAAGAATGAAAATAAACAAAAAGGATGGAGTAGAAAAATTAGAAATATTGAATACCAAGAATTAGATGTCTTTCCTACCCGAGTTACCCAAGCTAATTTTTAACCCTGAATAGTCTTTGCTGGAAGTAATGTCTCTCAGTGAACCTGTCTTTCTATCTGTGTACACAAATATATACATAAAACCAGTCGCACTCACGAGCTTCCCATGACAGTAGTCTGCTGTATTTTTTTTTTCCACACATCCTCACACCCTCCCCTCCCCTCTTTACCCCTACCAAGTAACTCCTGCTGGGGAGATGCGCCAGCCAACTCCCTTGATGTGTCCTGCCCCAGAGATGGCAGCCAGATGGCCTGACATCTGCAGCAAGAAGAGCTGGCAGGTCGCCCTGAAATCTCCCACTCAAGGGAGCTGTTGTTATGTACTGAAGTCCTTATCCCTGGAAAGACTTCTTTGAATAAAATATATAATACATGATAAAATGCAATAAATCCCGAAGAAAAGGAAAGCAAATCGTATTTTGAGACTACTTGCTACGGCCTCAGAAGCAACTTTTCCCCATGGGCAATATTTGCGGTGGAAGCCCACCAAGTCTGTCATCATTCAGTACTTAAACACAATATGTGCCATAACACACATCATGAATTGCAATTTTTGTTAACACACATTAAGGGAGGCCATGGTACATACAAGTGGTAGAACAGGAATGGATCAACCCAAAGAGGAACAATTCCAGCTTATGCATGTCGTGTCATTCCTCATGGTCACGATTTAAGGACATTGCACTGCTTCCAGAGAATGCATTTTGGGAACTGTGTGGGAATTCAAGCACCTTTCAAACAGAGGCTGGTTTGCACTCCATTACTACAAGGTTATATAGACAGACAGAGAGGCTGACAGAGTTCTGAGAGGGTAAAAATAGGGGGAAATAATGTTAGCAATATAAAACACCTCTTAAAATCATATTTTTTTTCCTAAAACTAAGAGGGATATTGTAGCTTCAAACACCACCCGTGCAGGATTCAAAGTGCTGTATTCCTAAGGGACAGCTGGAATCACCCTGGCCCCTTAGAACCATCTCCTTTGCTATCTCCATTGATTGTCTGGGTCTTCATTCTTACATATAAAGCAAGCGCTGAGAGTGCATCCTTGCTGGAAAATTAAAGGAAGAGAAAGAAAAAAAAGAAAGGAGAGAAAAAAAGAAAAAGAAAAATGGTAAAGGGCATCTGTCAACTTGCCTTTTTAAAGTAATCTAACTTTGAAGAACAGCTAGATGATTTGAGGAATAAAATAACAATAATAAGAAATTGAGAAAGTATAGAAGAAACAACAATCAGCTGTTCAGTATCAATATGAATTTTCTGCATATCTCATTTCTTTTGGAAGAGCTCTACATGTTTGAATAAACATACAAACCTCAATTCTGAGCTCTGAAGGACATCTTTAATTCAGATGCAAATCAAAATTCTATCTGTGCCCTCATCCTCAACCCAGAATTCTCCAAAGGTGAAAACCAAGTTCAAGGTTAATTTTGTTGCAAGAGAGCAAGACACCTTTTCCTAAATTCAGAGATAAAAAGCAAGCAGTATCTGCTGGGGAAAAGGAAAAAACAATACCACCAACATAAATCACTCAAACCAATCCACAGGTCAAATATGTTACACGCATATTTGTCACCTTTTGTTGTCCAAAGCAATATCCACAAACTCGTTAGTGCTTTCCCATACAGACAGCCAGGCAATAGACTCCAGCTATTTTATACATCTATTGGTAACATCTCTTGCCCAGAAGGCAGTGACAGACAGAGAAAGAGCAAAGAAATAACTTTCACAGTTTTTCTGTTTTCCCAGCTATCAATCAAATTCCCTCTGACATTGCTTCATTTATGGATTATTGCAAAAACACTGAAACAATGTGCAATGATAATGTTGTAAAGCTACAGAAATGAAATTGGTAGGAGTAACCCATTTCTCACTGTGTTCCCAAGCACCTCTCCACTCTGAATCCCCAGCATTGTTTAAGCTTCAGTTCTATATAAGAAAGCTAATCAAATGACACTCAGGAAAATTGACTTGGGTTTTCAATCTAGTTTCAGATCTCTATTGTACTTATTTCAAATAGCATTTGTTATTCTCTGCATATCCTTAGGAACATGCCCTGTCAAGAAATGCCATACAACTTCAAACCATGTTTTTTCCCATCTCTATAACTTTTTATGTATTCCCTTTTTACATTTTATTACAGCATAACATCTAAAAATGAAATAAAGATTATAGGCAACGCTTCAGGACTTGTAGTTCTGTGGCTTGCCCTGAATATCAAGTATTGTTGATAGGAACTTGCTGCTCCACCACTATAAATTGACCAAATCTCCCCACTGACCATCACTGTAATTATTTCTGTTTGGAAATGAAAGATTTGATCGGCAGACTGATTTTTCCTTTTCTTTATATTTCCCACTCCCTTCCTTGTCTATCTTTCCCCCATTCACCTGGACTGTGCATTTTCTCTTGATAGTGGATTTAAAGATTAAATCTGTATTTATTTACCATAGTTATCTCTAAAAGTAAAAGAAAACAACAGATTGCAGGGGAGAAAAAGGTAAAAGAAAATGGTAAAGTATGAAGGAGAGAAGTAACAATGCATTGGGAGAGAAAATGCACAAAATAGCCATCCCAGCCACTAATTTAACAGGGATTTTTTTTTTTCTCAAAGTTCAAAAAAGGAAATAAAACAGAGGTAGTTATTCCCTTTGCATCCAACACCTAGGGGTATTGGTAGAATAGGTACTGAAATTTAAAACATTCTTCCTACAACCCTTTATTGCCCAAATGTGTCAGAATCGGAACAATAGGTCAAATTTAGTGCCTGCAAAAGCCATGTTTGAGGTATAACTTACAACTGAAATCCAAACAAATCAGAAAAGGAAAGTCAACACATCAGTAAAGAATAATCAGTGTCAAAGCACGAATTAGAGGTGTAGGCCAAAAGTACATAAAAGGGGAAGATTCAGGGGGTTTTGTGTAGGAGCCGGGTTCAACTCCAAGGTCAGCAACAGAGTTGCAATAAATGAGAGTAATTTCTTTGTGTCAAAGAAAAATGCCAGGGAGAAAAACTAGAGTTTGTTATTGTTTTATTTTCCTTTAGACTTTGGACTGAGACTCAACTGTTGTGCAGCCTCCATTTCCAAGGCTGCTATTGATTTTCCAGGAGACGGAGAAGTGCTGTTCTCCGCCGGGGCCTGGCTTTTCTCCTGAGCAGAGAGGAAGAATAATGGTCCTTTTGTCCTCACTTCTTTACACAACACCTACCCTAACCAGTGTGGCATGGTGCACTGAGTGGATCTGCATCACTGGGAGATTATAGAAGTGAAAAAAATGTCATGGTGCTACCCAGAAATGAAATTTAGAGCCTTACCCAAAATGTGGGGATGATAAGAGAACATTATGCCAATCTGCTAACTAGAATTACTAAAAAACCCTTTACTAAAGCATCATTCTGATGGGTCTCACCTGCTTCTGAGTATAGAATTTGCTCATTCTCTGGGAGGTCTTCAAAGGGGTTTCTGTTTCTCTGCATTGTTTGAAGATGCCTCAAAACTGAGAATAGTCTTGACAAGTACACCAAGAGGTTCCAAAATAAATTTTTTTTATTTCTATGCCACTAGTTTCAACTAATTTGTTTTAAAAATTCACGAAGAAGAAGTTTGTAAATTGAAAAGTGACAAACACCTGTCAAACATTGACAAACTGGGGATTCACTTATCCACAAGCTATATGAGTTCTCTACTGTTGTGAGGTGTATACATGCACGCACAAATGCACTCACAGAAGGATATTTAGTGTCACTAAAACAAAGCCCCACTTCTTTGCTGCATTAATTGCTAAATTGCAGTGAATTTAAAAATTGAATGAAATATTAGTAGAAGTCAGACAATCAGTTTCTCTAGGTTATAATATATGAAAAAATAAATCTAGTTGTCTTACATCTATACTTATAGTTATTCTTTATATACTGTTAATTTATTGAGGAAACATATATTTGTTGTACAAGCAGATGACAGATGATTCATTCATGTCATACACACACATACTTTTCAGATAAATATATATATATATATATATATATAACCTGATTTTCATGTATCTCCCTTATGCTTTTTTAAACATAGGGGCAATGTTTGCTTTCTTCCATTTTTCTGGTCCATTTCTCTGAAAATCTGGAGACACTCCTTTCCAGATTTTCAGAGAAAATTATAGAGACTAGTTCAAAGCTCTTCATGGATGCTGATGTGATATTCAACCAACATAAAAGTAGAATACATACTGGTATACATATAAGTATATGCCATTTGTTTAAATGGCATATTAGGGTACCTTATCTTTGTGAATTTTTAAGTAAATTTGTTTTAAAAAGTGACATATGAATGTAAATAGTGCCCTGTAACTTTCACCACTTTAGTCTTCTGGTCCACCATCCAGCAACATAAATTTTGTTAGTTGCCTAAAGGCAATTTAATCCAATAGTAAATTAGTTAAAAAACAATTTAAAAAATCTGAATAGGGTTTAATCGAAAAACTGTTGTGTGATAGCATGGCCATTTTTTCGGCCTTTTTTTTTTTAGTATTATCACATTTCATGAACTTCTGTTGTACAGGGTTTTTTATGCAATTTTGTTTATTTTATTTTGCCTTTGTAATCTCATGCTATTTCTCTATAGGTTTTTTAGAGTGGTCAACAAATGCCAAGGCACAACCACTGCAGCTGAACCAGATCAACCTGCTGATCTGAGGGAAGAGCAATTCTCTTGATGCCTTAAGTTTTACCTTTCATATTTCTCACATTCCATGCTGCCTAGATGTGTAGCCCTGAGTTTCATATTAAGTGTCAGTAAGGTCTCTTTACAAAGTAGGTGGACAAAGCAATCCTTTTCCAAGGACAGGAAAGGAGCCTTGAGACGAAAGACAACCATTGCAAGCTTCAGGTCCAAAAGTATAAATAACAAAGAATTGAGGGGAGCAAAGAAGAAGGATGGGACTTCGTAGCCTAAAGCTGTAATTGGACAATTAATTGCAATATGCTAAATCATGGACCAAAACTTATGAAAGTGTGAGACCTTTTGACTGGTTGTGCATTTTCACAGAATCACAGAATCACAGAATTTTCAAGACTGGAAGAGACCTATAAGATCATCTAGTGTGACCATTTTGGGTCCATCTTGGGTATTTTGGCCCTTTTTGGGTCCAGCGTGGTTGGGCTCTTGTACTGCCCAAGGTGTATTCATTGAGGCCTTTTAATAAATACCTACTTTATTCTACTAACTCTGTCTAACCTCCGTTCCAGATTCAGTCCCTCAAGGCATCATTCTCATGGGCTGGTTTGGATCTGCTCAAAAGGCTTCCTGTGGAAAGTACAAGTGAAATTTCAAAGAATGAGGTGACATTTGTCGTATTTTGATCAATAGCGCATATAGAGATCAGCCTAAGCTGGCTCTGAAATTTCTTCTCTGCTCCATTTTCTTCCTTTCTGTGTTTAAGATCAGTAAAGGCATATTGGAGTAGAAAATCTTATCTCTTACTAAAGTTTCCATTCTTCCTTCATATTAGGATAAGTTATTCTACTATTGTTTATTTAAAGAAAATTTCTCTATTACTTTTCTTTCATAACATATTGTTGTCTAATTCTCTGAATTTATTGAAATATTTCTTTCTGAAGCCTCATTTATGAATTCTTTTATTTTCTCTTCCTCCTTCTTAACCATTATGAGCTTTATCTTTTTGTGGTGCCATTTGTCTTCTAGATTGTTAATCGGTTCCTCATTTTGGATGAGATGATTCAATTAAGAGCCTCTGCATAGAAATGAATTATTCTCTGCACGTCTGTGGGATGGTGGAAGTTTCATTCCACCAGTAAAGGCTGTTTGTTACGAGTGTACATGAATGTCTGTTATGGAAGCCAGTTGAGGCTGAGGTTTATATTTCTGAAAATGTTTTTAATTCTGCTATGGGAAACCAAGGTTTCTTTCATACTGAGGAGCAAGAAACAGGCACTTTCAGATGAAAGCTCTGTTCAGGTACAGTTCTTCCTTGAAGTATCTGTTTCTCCACTGGATTCTGAAGAGGTTGAGCCTGAATAACTCAGCCTGATAACTCAGTCTAACTTTTGGAAATCTACAGTTAATGAAGTAAATCCTGTTACCAATGAATTGAAACATTTCAAAACTGTAGTGAAATCATATCTGAATTTGAAACCTCATTTTTAATCTCCTACAGGCTATGGACTTCAATAATTAAATTTAAGAAACTGTATAAATATTCTTTTTAATCCTACTGCAATAATAATTTGGAATGAATATAAAGAAGCTGAATATGAATCAAATCACCTTGTTTCCTTAGTAACTTCTTGAAAGTGTATTCCTTCAGATGAGCTATACTATGAAGCTGCATTCCCTTGAACCCTCTATATCATGATACTTAAAGTATCTGCCTAATGAATTTTGCTCTTAGTTTAATTTAAAAACTGCAGGTAATTATTTTTGTTTGGTTGGTTTCTTTGTACAGTCAGTTTGGGGCTTTTTTTGTCTTCCTCTATTTCTTGTTCTCTAAATACGGACAAGTAAAACTTAAGTTTCCTCTTTTCTCCATCCTTTGTTGCTACAGAATTATGCCCAATTATTAGAACACGTAATTCACTTTGCTGTCCAACATTATTCTTAGATGGCCAATACAGTTTTGTTTGTGTTCTTCTTTCAGAATAGCTGGAAGACACAAAGCAATTCCATGTATGTGTCTATCATGTATGGGGACTTAGGGACAGACTCATTTTACTCAGGACAGTGCCAAACCTTAGAAGGCTAAAGTCAAATTACAGCAGTTTATACCTACAGAGAACCTTCATGACAGTCTTTTAAATGAAAAATGAACTGTGACTTATGAAAATCCTGAATAACAACACAAAAAAGGGTTTCTGTAATGGTTAGCTCCAGAATTGTGCATATAAAAACAGTTGCCACTGGACTGGACTTCATGCAGAACCAAAAGATGTCATATAGAAATTAGGATTTCTGAGCGCCTCTTCCCAAATCTGAGTTACTTCCATCAAAACAGAGAATTTCCGCTTCTGAGTTTACCTATCTGCAGCCTAGGCATAATGTTTTGTCTCTTGGCTCTTTCAAGGCTTAATTAATGAATGCATGTTTTACAGCTAGTTGAGAACCTCAGATAAAAGGGTCTATAGAAGTGCAAAGCATTATTATGTTGCAGGAAGCCTGATTTTTTTTTACATCAGAAAAACAAGACTTTGTGCAGACTTAACTGGGTTTTTTTTAAATTTATAAAGAGGATTAAGAAAACTGAGCCTATCTAAGTCTCCCTACTGGAAAATAAAAAGAAAAAGAAATAAAGACTAGAAGCAAAGACAGGATTTGTAATAAAATAAATAAATATATCCAAAGGGTAATACACAAGTAGCTGTTTAGAAAATAAAGAGCCAGATTTTCTGAGCTATGAAGTGGTACAGTAATAGGAAAAAAAAACTAAAAAAAAAAAAAGATACAAGGTTATGGAAAGGAAATTTTGGAAAGAATCACATTTTAATCAGTTATCCTAACTTAGTTTCATGATTTGCACACATAAATGAGAGTTTAAGAAAATTACTGATGACATGTCCTCTCTGTCTATGGTGTTAGTTATTTAACACTTCACATAGACATTAGCAAATTATTCTGGGTTACTCAAAAGAAAAGAGTAGGTCTTTTATCTTGAGTCAGTTGGAGAACACTATAATGGTAGCAAGCACCAGAAGATTAAAACCAAATCCCTTACAGATGGAAATCAACAAAGATCCATCTAGGCTAGCTCCATTGTTGCAGCCATGCCAATTGATGGCAGCTGAAACCTGGCCCCCAAATATCACTGTAACTTTGTTCATGACACTAGGGTGGCCAATAGGATAAGCTTTCTTTTGGGTTTTCAAGAACTCGGTGCCAATTTGCTAATACTTCTCTCACTGCATTTTCTCATCATGTTTTGTGCTTTCCTGTTACCAGCCATAACCCATGACAACCAGTCATATGCTGAAAGAAAAAAGCCATAATGAACTGGTGTGTTATGAAGCCTAAAATAAAGTATTTCACATTATATTCTATGCTCAGTTTGGGACATTTGGATTTTAAATTTCTAAGTCTTGTGGGGTTTAGAATTGGTTGGGAAATTGAAACATTATTTTTGTGGCATTTTTTTTAAAAGTCAGAGCTACTTTACTCTCATTTGTTCAAAGTCAGATACATTTTTAGCCTAGCTTCCTGAGAAGAGGGAGTATATATCACCTTTTGAAGTATGCCTGTACACTTACATATATCTTTCTGTTTTGCACCCAAATCTAAGAGAAATATGAAGAATAATGTGATATTAATTTATTCCCAAAACCATGAAAATTTATGGCTGTTTAAAGATAAGAGAACACTTTTATGCATAGAAAATTTGATACAATTTTCCATCCTGACCAAATGCATCCTGCATTAGCTATCAGAGTATCCACACAGGTATTTATTGGCTTTACTTCACTCAGTCATTTTTATTGTTTTTCTAAAGCTGAAGAATTTTGCTCACACAAAAAGCAAACATGACTATGTGATAGAAAAAAATGATGCTCAGATAAAGGCAATTATCTTGATTTCTCATACAGTTATTTTAGGTTTCTTTCAGAAAAGGAAGATTTCCTCTTTATGCTCTTAAGATGTTCCATTACAATTCTGAGAATAACAATATTTAGTCACAGACTTCTGTTTTCTTCAATGTTTTATCAAGTGAGAGATAATATTTATCTTATAGACCAACATTTTATAGGTTAGTGGTGCCATTTCAATAGGCATGTGGTGCTTATCTTCGAACATTATCAACTGTAAAGTGGAAGCAGCAAGGATACTTCTCTGCACGATTGGCCATCATCATTCTTATTTGAGAATCAGACAGAAAATTAGAGCAAAATAAGTTTGACTTTAAGTGGTAGAAGGCACAGAAGAGAGTGACTATGATGGCCAAGAGTGTAGAAACATATTTTGTTGGAGAAGGATATTGAAGTAGCTTCGTTTGTTTAGCCCTGAGGAGGCTGTTCTCAGCAGTCCATGACAGACAGCTGGAAATAAGTCTTCTGTCAATAGAAGTCTTCTTCAAAAATCTGAGTAAGTGTTCAATCTTCCAGTGCAAAACTTCATATGATTGGCAATCTGAAAATGCTGGAAAACAGCTATCCAGAAGATAAAAGCTGACTGGCCCAAACATGTCAGTTAAAAATCGAGGATAACTCTTGATTCCTCAGGAGTGCTCCAGGAAGGCCCATATCAGACAAGCAGAAATCTTTGGGAATAGAAGGATTCAGGAATTGAATTCTAAAAAGAGGAGCTTCCAGGGTCATGAAAGCTACAACTGCATATGATTGAGGAACTCAATTTAGAGCCAATATAGTCAATTGCGGGCTTTTTTTCTTTTAAGGACTTTGTTTTGAGTGCTATGTAGGCACTCCACTTCTTTTGAGTTCACTGAGAGTTACTAAGAGGACATTTCTGTAGTTTTAGGCTGATGGATTAGTAGAATAACTTTCAAGATGTTTTGTGAATATAGTCACTTGATGACTAGGTAGGCCAGACATGAAATGTCCCCTGTATTCAACATACTCACTATGAAATTGTACATCAGGAAATGTTCTCCTTTCTCTTTTTGTTCTCCTAGGAAGAATGGGAACATGTAAAGAACAATGCCGTAATCACACAAAAATATGATGGCTTAATGAGTCTTTTCATCTCTCTCCCCTATTCTCCTTGTATACATTTTACTTAATACACATAAAAGAGGCAAATAGGAAGATAGGGGCATGAACAGTTGTATCTCTGATAGGATGAAAATGGTTTGTGAGCTCATGGTCACTCTTTGTTTATATTCTATTAACAATTTTCTTTATATCACAATTATAGATAGTGTAAGGCAAATTCTCACATGCACATAAATTAGAGAATTATCATCTTTAGGAAATGGTTTTCAGCTTTGTCCACCGTTTGCATGTGTTGGAAGGATCATGGTGGTGAATTTAATAACTGGCTCAGTGCATTTAGTTATTAAATGTAACTGCCTTGGAATGGAAGGTAAGGATATGCCAGACAATGGCAGAGAGAAGCCAAATAGCTGGAGTGCAGAAGAACAGCTATGATTGCTTTTATATGCATCCTACATTAAAGAATCCTGAATTGTTCCCTGTGGAGCTTAAAAGTTTGATATTCTTTTTTTCTCCATATAGGAAATCATGGTGATTGCAAATCCTAAAGCACTAAAATTATTTAGAATAGGAGCTGTAAATATATACAGTAGAAAATAGGCATTTTCCTTGGTTTATAGATCTAAAGGATTAAAGCAGGATTAAAAAGAGAAGAAAATAGATTTCAAAGCTGTTAGGTTTTCTGCTAGTAAGTGTCACTTACTATTTTTTTTATTTTATTTTTTATTCTGGAGGACAGAGTAGGGAAAATCCAAAACAAAGGAAGAAATAGCCAGAGACAGTAAAAAGTGAAATAAACAAATAATAAAAATAATATTAACAATAGGGGCATACACATATCCACATTAACATACATGTACATGTACTTTTATACATTAAAGCTTACATTTGCACAGAATTTTATTTCTAAAGGAACTCTAAACCTCTAATTAAAACATGTACTGGGCATTCACTGTAGAACCAACTAATGTTTGCAATATTACTTTTCCAGTTTAATTTAAATAGTATTCTAGAGTAAACAGAGCTGAAAGCAGATTACTAAAGGTACTCTCAAAGGGTATAAGAGAAATAGAAAAGTGTGGTGGTAAATTCTTAGGAACTGCAAATTATCTATTTTGTTTGTTTAATTTCCTGAACATAAAACAATGCTGAAAACATAAAAAAATTAGTCAGTTTTACAAAGCAGTGCTTAAATAAAATTCAATATTTGGATGTAGAATATAATTTTTACTCACCCTAAGGCTGCTTTACCTTCTCATAGGGATGGTCAGGGCTGAGAATGAAGCAGGAAAAAAAGGTACTTAGAGTTACTTTAATGTCTCTACATTTTGCTTTCTGTAGTTACAGAGTGCAGACCCAAAACTCACTACAAGTAGCAGGAATCTATTTACTCACAGGAAGACAATAATGGGAACTGGGGCCTTTCAATTCAATTGAAATTGATGGGGCTTGGGGACATGAAACGTCTTGTGGCTGGTGCTGAGCACTGGAGCCAGACGAGCCTGAAGTTCCTCTGTTTCATGGCTGAGAAATCCACTAGTTTTCAGGATAGGGTTTTTGGTTTTTTTGGTTGGTTGGTTTTTGTTTTTGTTTTTGTTTTTGTTTTTGATTTTGTTTTTTGGTTTTTTGTTTTTGTTTTTGTTTTTGTTTTTGTTTTTGTTTTTGTTTTTGTTTTTGTGGGTTTTTTGTTATTTTTTTGGTGCTTTTTTGTTTGTGTCTTCAGTTGGTGGTAGTTTTTCTGGTTGGTTGGTTGGTTGGTGGGTTGGTTGGTTGGTTGGTTGGTTGGGTTTTGGGTATTTTTGTTGTTGTTGTTGTTGTTGTTTTTTTGTTTTTGGTAGGGTGTTGGTTTTTTTTTTTTTGAGAGGAAAAAATATTTACACAGAAACTACTGACAATATGCAGTGAAATGGTCTAGTGAGCACTCCACTGTGGTGTGTTTATGGCTGTGGCCATTTGCATAAGGATTATCTCCTATGCCCAAATGGAGAGGTGCAGCTGAGGGTTGACTCACCGCCTGACCAAGGCCATCAGTGGGGAGCAGAGAGAGCACAAAGGTTTTCCTGATTCTGCATTTTCTGCATGGCTTCATCCCTCTCCTCTCTACAAAGGATTGCTGACAACTTTCCCTAAGGGGAGCAAGAAAGAAATTGAGTGAATTTCATAAGAGTCCAACAATACCCATGTTGGATGAAGAACAGAGACGATTTTTTAAAATTTATCTTGATGTCGCTTTTGAGGGAATTTTTGGGAATATGTAGATGAAAAACACAATTTAGTGGCATGTTTTTTGGATGTATAAATAGGAAAAGTGGAGCAGCATTAGTTCTTGACTCAAAAGGACGGGGGCCTGCTCATTCTGTAAGTTATCCTATGTCACCTCCACCAGACACCCATGAAAAAGCTTTCCCAGATTTCCTGGCTTGATCAAGCCTCCAAAAAAGGACTTTCACATCAGCTTCTCTGTTCTCACAAGATGACTTGGCAGAGCAGGGAGTGTTCCTGTTCCATGTGGGTCAGCCGTGGGCACCATCATTCAGTGATATGAAATCTTTGGTGGCAACTGTGCTCTAAGCACATAAAATATGGAAAGAAAAAATGTTCTGATGAACTCTAAACTTATTAATAAATGGTCAAACAGGGCTCAGAAGAAAAGGAGAAGGTAACTTATGCATCCTTGTGTATAGAGAGTATAGAACATTCAAAAGAGTAGAAAGAGTATTGACCATTCAATAAGACTTCCATCTATAAATAAGTAAATATCCTGCAGGTACCTATTATGAGAAGACAGGAGAATACTTGTGTTTGACAATTCCTCAGCTGTCAAGTAACTAAATCCTATATATTTATTCTCAGAAATATTTCTGAGAACTTCCCCACATTTCTACAACAAGTAATGACTGATTCTCCTCTTTGGACTGCAGCTTATTCAGAAGGAAAAGCTACCCTATAGAGCTACATAGATTGAATTTTGTGGAATTTTTCTCTCAAGTCTATGATAGGACTTGAAACAAGATCCCCTTTCATCATTCCCCTGCTTACCCCAGGCATGGGGGTCTTTTACACTAGAAAGTGTGACAGAAGCCATTATATATCCAATATGCTGACTTTACTTGCTTTCTGAAACCCCGATTTGTGCATAGCAGGGAGGATATTCCACAGTGGCCAGTTCCATGGGCTATAAGGCTGCTTTTCGCTGCCGCAGCACTGTAAAAGAGCCATGGTGTAGCTGGGAATTGTGCCTTGCAACTGCCTGTGCCACTGGGATGCATCCCTTTGGAGGGATTAAAATGCCTAAAATGAGGGATGTAATGTAAGGAGAGAGCACATGGAAAGACAAGAAATATAAAAGGGAGAAAGGGAAGGAAGTGATTTTGAAGAGGACTAATAAAGTATATGTCACCCTGCTGATTGCTTTTTCTTTTCTTTTTTTTTTCCTTTTTTTTCTTAACTCAAAATGCTTCCCACTCTCAAGTGTCTGACTTGTCAGCAAATGTATTGCATTGAAAATCTCTGTTAGTATCGCATTAAAAAGGTGAAGTTTTAAAAGCATTTTGTCCCATTATAAATTTGAAGTGATGAAATATAAAAGTAAATATTTTTGCCAGTCTAGTCTGCCCTTTACAGTCCTGCTTTCCTCTAGAGAAACAAAATCTGCCGGCTCTGGATTACATCCATTTGCAATTGCCAACAGATTCTCTCTGATGAATCTTCAAGCGGTTGAGTCAGGTTGGACAGGCAAAATGTCCATCTGTACCATCCCTGATGGATGTAACAAAGCTTGGAATGCATTCACAGTACCAGAGCAGCAATCAAGGAAGCAGAGAACTAGTAAAAATCCTGATCTTTATTTTATGTTATATATTTTTTAGTCTTATTCTATTTTAATTTCATTTGTCTTTTAATATAGATTGAATATTTTCTGCATTTCTCTGCGTGGGAAATAGAGAAGTACTTTTCCAAAGCCCAACAGACAGGAAGCTTAGGGGAAAATTTTTCAAAGCAAAGGCAAGTGTGGGATTTAATCGATCAGCTTCTGTTGATGTTTCTGAGAGTCATGCAGCTAAAACTCTGTATGCTGCTTTGAAAAGATACCCCTAAAATGTCACAAATCTGGTAGGCAGACAGCTGCAGGAGATAACAATGGTACATCTCTGTCTGTTTGTCTAATTTTAGGAAGATTACCTTAATCGTATCTAATGACAGCATTTTTGGGGGGAAAATATTTCTATCAAAAAAATGCTGGCTGTCTAACATTTCCTTTAGCAATGCTACAATTTTTTTTTTTTTTAAATCTCAATGTATATCGTTTGTAGGAAGATTTTTGCTTTCCTCCTGAAAGAATATTTATATATATATATATATTTATATTCATATCTGGAGCATAAACTAAGTCAAATCAAAATTTTCAAATATAATGGTTCAAAGCACTTCCCTTTGAAGAATATGTAAAGTACAAAGAAAGGCTTAGTCAGGCAATAACACTATGGTCTGAAATAATTCAGACTGAATTTGACCTTTGCTGTAGGTTCCTGCTCAGCACGACTTATAAAAGCCATCCATGAGACCTCTATTTCTTCTCCATGGGAGACGGAGGGGACACAGAGCTCCTGCAGAGAACAGCAGAAGAGAGACAGCATATGAAGCCAAAGAGGAATAGGAAGTGATTCCATCTTTACTCAACCCAATCAATATGATAAATCTGGAGCAAAATCGCGATTACAGCTACACCGTGAACTGTTTGAATAAACTGAATATTCTGAAAGTAATGATGCCTGAGCTTGGACCTGTGTCCAGACAGAAACCTCTTTTGGTTGTAGCTTTGGGCCCTAGTTTCAGATTGGTTGTCATCTTCCTCATCTTATAAATGACTTCTTAGAATAAGCTAAGCTTTTTTTAAAATGTACTGTAGGAAAATCCATTAGGGACCATCTTACTGGCAGTTGACTGAAGAAAATTTGAGCTATTTTAGTGAAGCAACCTCATCATAGATGATGAAGTTGTTTCCCAGAAGTGTTCCTCAAGATGGAATTAGAAATAAGAACAGGTTTAATGACAAGTCCACTTGTTCCGTCTTAGCCCAGCCTTCCCTTTCTCTTTGGACAAATGAAATCCTTGTCCCATTTATAGCACTGTTTCTTAAAACTGATTCATATGTTGGATCTGAACAACCACTTCTTATCCAGGCAACGATCCCGCTGAGTTCAAAGATTTCCAGTGATTCAGCATAAGGTGTTGAGGGGCGCCTTTTCAAAGTTATGTATCAGTTTAGTCACATCGTTCCTGCTAACATCAAGGGAAGTTGGCTGGTAAAATCCACCGTGCAAGCTTCCTTTGAAAAAATTACCCCTAAAGCATCCCGTCTGCTGAGGTTTGAAAGGGGACTTCAATCAATATATTTGTTAAATGAAATGCAAAGAAGATTCATTATTTGTGCTCTGGATACTCTTGCTTTAAAAAGGCTGTAACAAAGTAATGGTTAAAACATAAGGGTTCTTATTCTGTTTGAATTAGTCTTCAAATGTTTGTCTAAACTAGTCATATCTTTCACTTTAAAAAACTGGACATAAAATTTCATTGGAAGAACTTCCGTCAGCTGACTGCTTTTTAAAGCCTTTTCTCCAGCCAAAATGAACACATATATGTTAGTGAGGGCAGGTGTATATTTTTATGTACTTCATTAAAACTCCTATAAGTTCTAAGGATTTTGAACCATAGAATCAAAATTTCTTAAGTGCTTAACAAGAGCCACCTCTTCTAATTTCAGATATTTAGAGGTTTATTACCTAATGTCAATCACAGTCTCAGACTTCTCAGTATTTAATGGAAATTAAAACTTTAATAATTCCATGATAAGATATGATATATGATGATATTATATTATATATATTAAAATCAATCCTTAGTCTAATATGGCAGCAAATTTTTATAGGCACTGACTTTGTAGTTTGAGACCAAATGTAGTTTTACAGGTGACAGCAATAAATTTCAGCTGTGGTTTAAGTCATCCTAAACTAGATACCTAAACATACTGAAATGCTTCACACAGTAATGTCTATTGTTCATGTTCCTGTTGATTATAAAAGCAGCTTGGTTTGTGATAGAGACACATTCAATTTAAACTGCTGAAACCAGATAATATTTATTTTGCTATGAAATTTATTCTCTCAAATTTATTCTCTCAACTTTCCCTTTAACTGTAACAGAAACTCAGGTTAATTTGAATACTAAGGTTCCCACTTTTGTATAAACCTGTACTTTAGCCTTTTGTCAAATATAAAATAGAAGCATCATACAACTCTACTGATAAGAGAAGGAAATTCTCTTTCTCATCACTTAGCTGTCTCATCACTTAGCACAGAGAGCAGAGAGATTCAAAAGTTAACCTGGATTTTTGAGTGAAAAAACTGTGACAATGCTGAAAGACGGATGAGCAACATAAATGTGTATTTCTTGTCCTCTGAGTTTATTTTCTGGTATCATGACTTGGTTTTAGAAATACAGCAATGATATTTCCTGTAACATAATTAAAATCAGAAATGACAAAAAAGAATCATAGCATGGTGTGAGTTGGAAGTGACCTTAGAGATCGTGATGTTTCAATTTTTATGCTGTGGTCAGGGAGACTTTCCACTGGACCATGTTCCTCAGAACCCTACCCAAACTGGTCCTGAACACATCCAGAATGGGTTTTCTGGAAAACATGTTCCAGTGCCCCATCACCCTCAAAGCAGATATTTTCAGATGGCATTTTTAACTCAAAATGAAAAATTTCAGGCGTCTTATGCTATTTTATTTTCATATGTGAAACCTCATCAGATAATGTTCATCAGTTTCCCTTATCAATATTTCAGATTTCTAAGTTACTCTGCTAACTTCTCATGCTGTTGCCTTGCTGAATGATCTCATCTAGCGTGCACCAAAATAGCAATTTTCTGGTGAAAATCACAGTGGTGTGACCAGTGTGAAAATTGGATCATGGGAAATTTGGTCAAGTCAAGATGTTTGAACCATATTAGGAAGTGCCAGCTGAATAAAGTGAAATGCAATATTCAAGAGTCTTCCTGGGAATGGGAATGGGAATGGGAATGGGAATGGGAATGGGAATGGGAATGGGAATGAGAAGAGGAAAGGGCAAGGGAATGGAAATGGGAAGGGAAAAGATCTGTGGACTGTTTCCCCTAGTATCCCTAGAAGGTTCAGCATGCAAAAATGACTTTTTGGTGTTGGACTTAATGATCCTTGTAGGTCTCTTCCAACTTGGGTTATTCTATGATTCTACAATACTATGAATACAAATTAAATGTGAAACTACCTTACTGCCATAAAGAATCAATCTCTCAATCCGATTGTCTCATTCAGAACGTGAAGTGGGAGCTGAGGTTGGAGATGACCAAGACAGGACACTGCCACAAGCACCACAAGGTTTTGATGTGGCTGTTTGTTTATTTTGTTGGCAGAGCTCATCATTCCTAGTTCACATTCTGCTTCTCTGCCTTGCCCACACATCCTCCCCCCATTCTCTCACTTAGATTCACATCTCTCCTTTTTTTTTTTTTTTTCTCCTCTCCCAGTCTCCCTCATGTCAGAGACCTGTGCAATATCATTTTCTGCATAATGAAATCTAGAGTGACATTAATGTAAGTGTAATTTTATAGTGGGGAATGGGCCTAGCTGATTGTTTCTACCTGCTGTGTTTTGATGATAGACATTGGGATGTCACCATCTGTGTAATGAAATTTCACCTCCATAATGGTTCAGATTATCAAACATTCTTCCAAGCTGTCTCGCAGAAATTTATTTATTTATTTATTTATTTACTCAATAAGGATGGTGAAGTTGCTCATCTCTGAGAAGCAGAAGGAGGGTGGGAAGGGGCAGGGGTGGATGGAGAGGGGGTAGGTTTCTGAAAAACACCCATGACTGGAAAAAATAATAATAATAAAAATTATCATCGTGCCAGGGAAGAAAATGAGATTGTGCCATCTCTGTCTTCAGTACTGTGTCCATATTCTGTTATTCCCCCTTCTCCCCTAACAAGAAAGAATAAGACACCAAAGCCATATTCCAAACAGAATCCTGGCAGTCTAAAGCAGCAAGTATTGATTCTCGAAATTTTACAGCTGTGGTGTGTCTTTGCTTCACTCACACCCAACTTCCTCCGACATTGGTAGGTGCTGCATAACGTGAGAGAGTCAAACTTTTCTTCCTTCTAAATGTCTGATGTTGTGATTAGGAAGCTGAGTGATTCACATTAAGAGGAATCAGAGACGTAGAGACAACATTTCAAATAATGATAAAAATAATTTCTGCCCTGCCTTACTGCTTGGGAGCAAGAGCTAGTCCAGAAGATCACTGAATCCTTCCTGATATTTCTGTTCTGTCACTTTCATATCTACCCTTCAGAGGGTCTAGTTTCTAGAATCTTCCTTTTTCTCCCTTTCCTGCTGAGAAAAAAAACAGAGCTCTGGAGAGTAGAATCAGAAGTACTGTGTTTCCCGATGAGAAACTTCTGTGGAGCAATTGCATACCTCTTTTTCATTGCCCTCTCCCTCCCCCAGCCCCCCAGCCCCCTTCTAATGTCCTGCCACCTCTGCAGAGAGGAAAGACCCAGGTTTTTAGAGAGTATAAACAGAAACGCAAGCCCATCAGAGCCACAGCTAGAGCACGTAACCTTTCTCTTTTTCCAGTGGAATTTATAGCCTATATTTACTTTCAGGTGTGTCACTATCTCAGCAGATCAGATGCTTTCAGATGCACTTTGTGCCTTCAGCCTGAATGCCAAACTCCAGAAATCCCACAAAACAGGCACACTGCAGCTACCTGAGACGTAAGTTTCAGAAACTCCAGAAATGTTATAAATATGAAATGCTGCACTTTGACACTGCAAATCAAAAATGCCCAGGGAACACTGGGTGGATCAAGTGTGCAGACACTTCCCCAAATGTAATATGCTTGCTGTATGCTCTCATGCACACAAAATTTTTGCCTGGAAAACCATGAGTGTTCATGCTCTAAGAGATCATTCCAAAAGATGTTAACTAATTTGACTCCTCTATTTCTAATAACACATGAAATCAGCTGTAACATGTGCCTGTGAGAGTAAAGATACACAAATCCCTACATCTGGCCAAGTGGAGTGTGAGAGCTCACCAAATTTTCCATAGATGATTTTGCACTACAAGGAACTGGAGAGTTACAAAAAGAATTGTTTTTAAAAAAGATTTTTTTTTACATCTTCAGAGTGAACAGAAAATTCCTTCTCCAAATTTTCCAGAAGATAATTTGTGTGAATATTCACTGTTTTACGTTTGTCTGGTTCCCCATTTTCTGAAAGCCCAATAATCATGTGGAGCAGATCTTTTCCATGTTACATTTTCTTCCTCCAGTATAGGACCTTCCTTTTTATGGAGAAATGGGATCTCCTCATGGCTCCTACCTTGCTTCAAGAGTCAAATAGGCCTGCAAATTTTTTTCTTAGAAGGAAACAGATTAAAAAATAATATCAGCAATAATAATAATAATAAAAATATTAATATTATAAAAGCACTTTGTTCACTTTAACTGTAGAATTTTATTTCTATCATTGACTAGTTAACACTTTATCCCAAACTTATGCAGAGCTGACGTAATGGAAAAAGATGCTGGAAGGGCTTTTTTTTCCTCCCAGCAAATCTTGTCTGAGAAAGAATAATTATTCAGTTCTAAAAAAAAAAAGTTTACTAAATTGAATAATTCTTCCCCTGATATGTTTTTTTACTTCCCATGATTATTTTTTAACTAGTCTAGATAATGACATTATTAGCTAATTAGTAATAAATGTCAGTAATTTTATTTTACTGAGACCATTTGAAGTAGTGTGTATTTATGCAAAATGCAGATTGACTGAAACTTAAGGAGGTATCAAGTTCGTTTATGCTCCAGAGATCCTGCACTGAGCCATTGCAGCACTTAGACCCAGCTTCCACAGATGGAAAAGGGACCATGGATGGGTAGGCTCCCAAGAGAAAAGTCATTTTCCCTTGATTAGAACTCTTTTACTGTAGTTCTTGGCATATGGAAGACAACTAAGTTTCCTCTAATCACAGATCATTTTGGGCAAAGAATCTGGGAAGTGAGTCAGGCACTGCCAGTCCTAGATGATTCAAATGGAAAAGGAGGTGAGACCAGGGCTCCTTTTTTCCTTTGCCACTGTGATAGTGGAGCCCTGGAAAAAGTTAAAGATAGAATCTAAAATGTTAGGCTTTGTGCTTTCCCAGATCAACTGCACCTGCGTAAGCAGTATGATAAATTATATAATTGTTAGATGTGATGATTGTTTAGTAATTAAATGTAATTCTTATATAACCATAAGAAGAATAGTGAGAAACTATGTTGGAAATTCAGAGAGGGGCTAAATTTATGTACACAATAGAACAATATAAGTTTAACAATTAACATGAAAGTTACGTAACGATAGAGTATAAAACATGATCATTTCGGATGTATGGTCAGAGTCAGATTTGGGTTGAATATACCCCGATTCCCAGAGCTCTTAATAAAAAGCACTGCATATAATCGCTCCGTGATTATGTGTTTTTGAACGCTAACAACTGGACCTGGCCAGGTGTGGCAGGAGAGAATGTTTAAATCAAAGGCAGATATCACAAACTTATTCCTCCCACAGCAGCAACCCAAACAACCACCACAAGTACCTGCTCTCTGGGTCATATTCCTCTAGGAATTTTGATCTATCTTCTTCAGCTTAACCAGGACACACAGTGATAAGGCAAGAGCCAATGCATATTAAGACAAGGAGGATGGGTTTAGATTAAATATATAGGAAGAGACTCCTGAGGATGCTGAGGCTGCCCTAGCACAGGCTGCCCAGAGAAGCTGTGGCTGCCCCATCCTGGAAGTGTTCAAGGCCAGGTTGGATGGGGCTTTAAGGAACCTGGTCCAGTGGAAGGTGTCCCTGCCCATGGCAGGAGGTTGGAAATTGATGACCCTTAAGCTCCCTTCCAATCTGAACCATTCTGGGATTCTAGGAACATATGAACTTATTTTTAGAACCCAAAAATAGTCTTATGCTTTCCAGTCCAAAACAAGCCCTCCATGGGGGATTCCTGTGATTTCTTTGTTTAGCTTTTTTGAAGAAGGAAATCATTACAGAATTTCTTGGTTCTTTACATGGACGTAAGACAGTAGACATGCTCTTTTGAAGTTTCCAATTTCTTTTTTTTTAAAGAAGTGACCTGCAAAGCAAAATATTGCTTTCAGTCTAGTAAGCGTTTTAGCTTTGTGTCTTAGGTATTTATGAAATGAAAATTCTAGTGACAAAACACCATGTCTTCCACCACCAGTGTACAGCAGACAGGAACACTGAATGCAGGAGGAATTTCTGGGGTCAGAGGCTGGTGAGGTTCAGGGCAGTAGAATCTGTTCTTGGTCAATTACTCCATCCCTGCAGATGTACAGTCACCGTTCGGCTCTCCTGGGTGAACCCCAGCAATTCCTTCCCTGCTGTGTGTGCAGATCACAGAACCATTTAGGCTGGAAAGAACCTCTGAGATCATTGAGTCCAGCCTTTGACTGATCACCACATTGTCAACTAAACCAGAGCACTCAGTGCCACATCCAAAAGTGTTTCATGAACACTTCCAGGGATGGTGACTGCATCTCAGCTCTGGGCAGTCCTTTCCAATGTTTAAGAGCCCTCTACATGAAGAAATTCCTCCTGATGTCCAACCTGAACCTTCCCTGATGCAGCTTGGGGCTGCTTCCTCTTGTCTCATCATTGGTTGCCTGGGAGAAGTGGCCAAGTCCCACCTGGCTGCATTTTCCTCTCAGGGAGTTGTGCAGAGCCACAAGGTCCCCCCGAGCCTCCTTTTCCCCCACATGAGCCCCTTTCCAGCTCCCCCAGCTGCTCCTGGTGTTCCAAACCCTTCACCAGCTCCACTCCCTTCTCTGGACAAGCTCCAGACCCTCAATGTCATTCTTGCCAGGAGAGTCCCAGAATTGGACACAGGACTTGGGCTGCAGCCTCACCAGTGTCACACACAGAAGGAGATGTGCTCCGCCAGCAAGTGCCATCAGGAGAAATCCATAATTCAGAAACAACCATTTATAACAGTTTTCTACTCTCTGTCATCTCGAGTTCTTGTTTTTGTTATTCCTACTGCATTAGCAGGAAATCTGGGCATATGCCAGCCTGAAAGACCGAGAAGAGACCTATCGTGGGTGGCTCGAGAGAGACATATGCAACTTGAGAGCAACTGTCTCCCACCTTCAGCCCGAAGGGAGAAAACAGGAATATATTAACCACCAGCAACCTTTAACTAAAGGGCTCTGCATTCCTAATCAGAGTAGCCTGTGACAAATCGGGGAGTGTGTCTGTCTGTGTATAATTGCCTATATTTTTTGATACATAACAAGACTTTAATAAATAAAATATTTATAGGAAATAAAAGAAGGGATATTTCTTGGGCAGAAGTTTTTAAAGCTGTCAATAACTATTGTAAATGCTTAGTGCTTCCTTCAAGAAATAAATTGTCCCATATTAACCATGTATGACATGATTTGAGTCATCACCCTCTAAACCACAGATTTGCCAGAAGCTCAGAGCCTAAACCAGGGGAACAACCATTGCATATTTGCCTGGTTGCTGTTTTTTTTTTCCCCCTAAGCATTTTTTCTTTGACCACTTCCATCAGCAGAACATCAGGCTGGTGAGACCTTTGATCTGACCCTGCAAGGCAGGTCCTACCATCCTGAACTATTATTACCAACACTGTTTATAGTCCTCTTGCTTTTATAATTTTAATATGAGTGTTGTCCCCAGTTGCTATGCAAATGTACAATCACAGCTCTACTGAATTTATCTTTTCTGTGAACATGTTGAATAAATCCACAGCAGAAGTTTACATTAACCCTTTGGTCATTTAGTTGCTGTTGATAAAACAGAGGTCTGGGTACTTTCCATAACAATTAAACTTCTACTTGCTATTTGACGTGCACAAGAAGGGAAAGTGTAACATGAACAATAGAGAGTGACGTTGATGAGGTCTTTGAAAAGGTTCAGGTTCACCTGGTCTAACTTTAGGTGTTTGCCTGTGTCACTTAGTTCAGAACACAACTGACTTGACCTTCCTCAACAAGCAGTGAAGACAGGTCAGGAGTTAACACATTTCTCAGGCAACGTTGTACATGCTTCTTTTTGTGAATGATTATAGGGCAATTTAGGATGATTGCACTCCTAATTTGGACCCCTCAGTTATTACTCAGGGGGATGAATGGGGGAGTCCTGAGACCATCAGAGGTCATTGCATGAATTTGCGGTAATGGAAACAGTGAACCCAGATATATAATACCAGAGCAAAACTGAAAACACATCAGAATAAATCACCTTTCTTTTGTCTTTGAGAGAATTAAACTAACCTAATGTCAAAACCAAAACCGACAAATTTTATTAAAATAGGGGACTCTATTATTTCATACAATGGGTTGTTGGTTGCTTTTTTTTACACCAGAGTTATAAAATTGTATTTTGTTGATGTTTTTAAAGTGTTTTTTAAGGTATAGCAGTGATAATAATGAAATAAAATATAGAACACTTGTTGGGTTTTGCTTTCATGACAAATAGGCACTGACAAATCCATGCCACATTACCATCCTTGATTGCTCTGATGGAACTCATTTTCATCTCCTGTTCCTCTAATTACATGAAAATTGCATACTTTTTATGCATGACACATTTTCTGCAGCTTTAGAAAAAGGTTGTGAAGGGGAACAAAAAACATTTATCAGTTTCTATCCCCCACTCATAAAGGCTATATGTCATCTAACCAGCGATCAATCCAGCTTTAACAGCCAGTTTTCTATGCTATTGTTATAATCAGAAAAAGAAAGTATATAAAAAATATGGTTTTAGGTGTGTTTTTCCCCTTTATCTCTTAAGAATGAATATTTGGAGTGGTCTTGTCACCAGTCTGTTATTCTCTTTCCAGCTCTACCTTTGCTGATTTCAGATTTCAAAGCATGGATGAATGATTCAACACTGGAGTAAGTAGAAAATATTAACTTTAAACAATAGTACCTCCTAGGCTTTCCCCCTGTTCCTCAGGTTTTGTTGAAGATTTATTTTAATAGCCAGATGAGAGAGGTGAAAATCAGCATCATCGCTGCAGAGACATTAAAAAAGTAAATGGACAGTACTAATAAATTACAAATACAAGGATAAATTAGATGACACAATCCTGTGTTTTAGTTATTTGTTTACTTTCATGATGGAAAACAGAGGAGTGGAGGGGAAATAAAAATTGATGTGGTCAGTCGGTATTTAACTGGAATGGGTTTGCACCAAGGGGGTGCATTTTCCTCCTTCCATGGTGATAAGTTATCTAAGTATTTTTATGCTGACATTAGCTCTGGTGGACAATGCAAGCTCCAGTCACTTGCAGGCCCCTCTGCGGTTTTGCTGAAAATCCTCATACAAGTTGTATGTGTAAGCAGTGATCACCCCTTGAGCTTTGAAGAGAAATGTGTTTCAGGATGTTGCTGTTGTTTTGGGGTTTATTTCTAAGTTACTCATTATTCATGCTAATTCTTACATATCAGAAATGTCTAGGAGCAGGGGCAGTGCACACAATTAAACTAAACAGAATGCTCAAGCCCCTTTCTGAGTCAAAGGCTTGCTTGGACCTTGGATATCCGGAGTACTCTACCTTCAGGTGCAGGGTAAAGCTGAGAATCTTGCTAGAACAAGTGGGATAGACCCACGCTGGATAATGGAAAGCAAGCATTGAAACTCTCGTGCAATTCCCCCATTGTATCGGTTCCTGCAGAAGCAAAATCTGCACAGCCAGGGCAAAGTAAGGCTGTGTGACCTGCAGGGCTGTCAGTGCTGGCAGGCAGCGAAGGCACATTGGTGTGCCTGGTGACTGACGTGTCTGACTCTGCCCTTCTGCCTACTGATGCACACAGAAAAGGCTCTTTTGTGCTGGGAAGTGCCTCTCTCAGGAAACCCACCGTCCTTATTCAAGCTTCACATTCAAGAAAAGTGCAAGCCTTTTAAACTTCAGAAATGAGACTCGGTTCTGCAGATTTTTTTTATGAGTTAAAATGAAAAGGTGATCTTGGTGATAAGAGCACAGAGAAGTGAGAGCTTCCTGCAGCATTCACAGTAAAATGGCAAGTCAGAAAATGAAGCTGGTGAGATACGTCCTGAAGAAAGAGTGCCATGCCATGAGCTCATTCCGGTCTGATCTGCATGCAGTTTATTTCCAACATAAATCATTCGCAAATAAATAAAGTACCAATCTGTCCCTCTAAAATACCCATCCACATTAGAGTGAGACTTCTTTCACCTTTCTCTCAGATTTGTTTATTACACCCACTGGTTACATCATCTATTAAATTAACCCCCAATCTAGTTCTTAAAAACCTGTGTAACCTTGAGTAAAGTTATCACAGATGATAAAGGCATCACAGACAACTCATCCAACTTCACTTCAGTCCCTGCAATGCTTTTATCTTTGTAATTTGTTCTGGTGCTGGGGATGAATAAAAAGGAAGCTTTACTAATCACCTGAGAAAAATTATGCACACTGTGTTTGTGCAAAACTGGGGACTAAATTTTGCATACTCTTCAGAAGGACTGTCTCCATCCAGGGATGAAATTTTCAGAGAACTTGATAGAATTATTGTACTCATTTTACCAGAGCCAAGATTTAATTCTGTGTTTTGTGGCTTGTATAATGTTTAGTTCACTGGGGCCCCTACACTCTGGTAAAATATTGTCAATTAATAATAATGAATTTGTTTATTTTCTTTTTCTGAAGCTATGAAATGGAACCTTTAAATAATTAACATCCACTCTGTTTTTAAGAAAAGTCTGTATTTTCTATGTGCTTTTTATAATGACAATAAGAGAATTAACTATAAATTAATACATTCCAGAATGGAGACAGCAATGAGTTTTATTTAGCTTTACAAAGAAAAAAAAAATCATGCTTTTTGTCTTTATGTTCTTGCTATTAATATCCTAGATATTGATACATGGAATTTCTAGTTTTATAATGACAATTATTTAGCTACTGGTGCAAGTGTTCTTTGAGGAATATTTCAATTAGGAAGTCCATACTGAAGTTGGGCTTGCAGTCCTTTTTACACTAGGACATACAGTTGACCACTAGACATTTACAAAAACACCTAACGATCCCAGAGTTTCATAAATGAGATATAACTCTACGCATATTTGAAAATTCATGCACCAAAAAATGCCTGATGCAAGAGCTTCCCCTAACTAATCTCTGGAAATACTAAATGAATACGTATTTCAATGTCAACAGGAGTATGCAGCTTTGAGAGTGAAGACCGTGACAGCAAAATGATATATTTTCAGAGAAATATAAGCAATGCTGTTTCTGTTACCAGCAGTAATGATTTGTTTGATCTCTGATGAATTCCACTGTGTTTCTATGCCTTAGGATCCCTGCCTATAAAGATGGGTTCAAAATTCTTGATGTGAAGACATGCAAATGATTCTCCTTGCGATGAGGAACAAATACAATTATTTCTGAAGTGGCATCTCAAGCAATTTTGTTCTTAAAATTTCTCAGAAAGTTAAATAATATATAATTATAGGCATTAAATGTGAGGGAACAAGGTTTTTAATGCTCTGTAAATGCCACATGCACCTGACCTGATAGTGTCAATCCTGTACTGTGAACTCCTCTAATCCAGAACCATCCTCTGGGGGTAGGGTGGAGGGGTTTTTTTAGTTCTTGTGAAAGGAAGGGTATTTTCTTCCATGATGGAGAAAATGTAGGGCCTGATGAACCGAATCAGGTACATATCATTTGGCTGAGTTGAAAGAAAATCTACAATTGTGCAATTAAAGAGATTTAGCGAGAAGATCATGGGGGGTATAATTAGGAATGATGGGATGAAATCAAGGAAACAAAAATGTGTTAAAATATTGCAGCGTGCACCTTACTGTGAGATCTATTAGATTATGGAAATATTTATTGCTGGAATGGGTAAACCTCTGGGTCTACCAAGCAATGAGTAATGAGCCTGAGTGCTGGGCATGAGCACCAGGACACGCGAGCTCTTTCCTGATTCTCCATCTCTGGCAAGCTGTGAGGTCCTGCAAGGGCCAGATATGTACAACAGAAACTAAAGTCACAGCTAAACTGCTGATTTTTTATTGTCTTTTTTTTTTCCTTTAAATGAAATGCAGAAGCATAGCCAATGCAATAGAGACACATCTGAGCAGGCATTCTGTGAGTATCCAAAAACCGGCTGACTAGAAGTCATGAAACTTTGATCAGAAGATCCAACACCTTTTTGCACATCCCCTTAATATAAAGGAGTAGAGATTTTTCCCAAACCTATGTCCAATTCTGCAACATAGTTCTTTTATTCCATTGTCTGCAAAAATTGACTGATTACTTATTTATCAGCAATTCAATATTTGGCATTTCTCAACAATGATTAAAAATTCCAGTGAAAAAATAAAGTCATATACCTTCTACTGAGGAAATTAAATAGAAAGGTATCTCATAAGATATCACTGAAACTGATGAGAGCTTTATTTTCCAACATCATCATCATATTCAAGATAATAAAGCAGTAAAAACATTAATAGTGTATCTCAGCTTTGTTATGGGAGCAGATTATTTCTGAGGCAGGGTCAGCATGGGTTATGATCAGTGAGGAGTGATGGATGGGACCTCATGTGCTTAAGTGTGGGCTTTTTAGTTATGGTAGTAAAACCCTGCCCAAGTAGGGCTGTGCTGTGCAGTTGTTTGTATACAGCTGTATAGAAAATCAGTGAACAGCTCCAGCAGAAAAATAATTTAAGATGACATTGCAACAGCAGAATGCTGCCCATTTCATGTTTGCATCAGTTTGACTTTCACTGAGGGCAACAGCAGATAAAGGCGCACCAAGCCTTGCAAAGTCATCACTTTAAAGAAATTAAAGACTAAGGAAAATCTTTCTATATCTGGGGCCATAAGTCAAATACTCACATTAAAAATTAAGCCTCTGACCTCAGAGGCTGAAAAACCATTTCTCCCTCACTCTCTCAAGTGCCTGAGCTTTTCAGCCATGCTGTTTTATTCACAATAAGTAAGGTAGAAGGGAGGCCTCAACATAGCTTAAATATCTCTGTTATTCATAGTAATAATGCATACTCTCATGGTATTCTCTATGTATTATAATTATAATTATTAATAGTAGTGGTAGTAGTAGTATCATCATCATTATTACTATCATCATTATTGTCTTCCTCTGTGTGTTTTTTCTGAAATTCTTATGTGACACCAAAAACAGAGCACTCCTGCAACAATTTTATCTAGTCCTAGCCACCCAACTATTCACAGCATTCCCACAGATAATGCCACAAGTGTGTAATCATTGATGATTCATTGATGATTTAAGACAAACCTTTTTATGTTTAGGAGAACCTTTATTAGAAACAATTTTCTGAAAGCTCTGAGTATTATTTTGTTTGGAAAGTCAGGGAAAATAGTAAAAAGGGCCAATAGCTACCACCTAAGTGCACATTATTCAAGATATCAATAGACTCTGTTATTCTTCAAAAGTTGTCACTGGTTTTATCTCACTTGAAACACTCTGCTCTTACTTCAGTGCACACAGGGTCATCAAATTAAAATTATTTATTATTCATCTTTTTTTTTTTTTTGTATAAGAACCGACCATGTTTTTTTTTCCAGAGCACTTTTAGACTGAAGTGGCTATACATTAAAAAGGTAACAGTATGAAAAGAAAGTATTACTCAATTTGCAGGTATATGAAAGAATGGGAATTGATGTCTGAGCCTTAACTGAGCTCACAAGGCCTGAAGTGAAGTCACTTGTCCTGAAGGCCCATACAGCTGAAAGACTATTTAAGGTATTATTTATTTTTTGTTATATGTTTTATGCTTACAGCATTGGCAGTAAATAAAAACACTGAAGAAGAAAACACTACTTAACGAGGAGTAGATGAGATTGAATGTGACTGTTCCAGACCTGTACAAGAGGCACTGGCCCATTAAATGAATGTGTAGAGCTACTTCTTAATGTGTTAGCCAAGTAATCAATTTCTGAAAATACCAAATAATTTAAAAATAGCCCTGTCTGACCTGAACCAGTGCTGGCATCAGACCAGGCATTTCTCAGGTACCTACTTCTTCCCTTAATCAATCAGTTCTGACATTTTTCCTTTTTCCTTTTATTCCTTCTCCTCTCTCCCCGTTTTATAAACCTTTGTTTGTAAATTATTTGTCCAGCCAAACTCCAGAGACAAAATTCTTAAGCTTCTTTTAATATTCCATTAGCTTTGTAGCCCATTAACACGTTGGAGTGGTTGTAAAGGGAGAATCAATACAGCAGACACAGCACAACTCTGGAAACCAGGACCCTGGGGGTCTGCCCATGGTGTTGGAACAGCTTTGCTCCACAACCTTCAACCAGCCACTTAACCTCTGGATGCCTCAGTTTATTCAGCTGTAAGCAAATGCAACAACATTTGCATATTGCACAAAGGTCTTGAGAAACGAAATTTGTAAACCCTGGGCGATGCACATCCGTTCATTCCTACTCAGACTTGCAATTCTCTTACACGTGTCAGGTAAAAATCTGAGGCAATTTCAGAAAATATTGCTTTTAATATATGCTATCAGCTTTGAGATCTTTGAATTAAATAAGTTTTTCATGTCCAAGAGTTGAATTCAGTGAAAATACACAGGGATTTTTTTCTTCTCTTATAAAGCAACTGCATTAGAGAAAAAAAAAACTAGAAAGAGCGGTGGACCAGATACAAAGATCTTGTTTCATGGTGGAATTTATTGCCACTGGAAGTTACTTGGACTAGATTTTAGCAACTACAGAATACACTAGATATGTATACACATCATAAATATCCCTCGACATCTGTAGTGAAATTTCAATTCACATTTGAAAGGGATGTAAAGATTCACTCATATATTCACAAAATAAGCTAGCCTCTAAAATTAGTGATCACAAGGTAGGAAAGCAACCATGTGCAAAAATGTTCCATCCAACTAAAACCATTAGTTTTGAGTGATTTATGGGTCTTAGCCAATATAATAGCCAATATAATACTATTATGTTACTAGGTTCCAATCAATGCAATTGAGGCCCTACTGGTTTTTTCCTGAACCATTGGTGTGTGTTGGAAGGGATTCCCCTACACGGCTTTTTTAGGCACCTATGTATCTCTACTAGAGTGTTTTCATGATTTTGTCTGTGACAGACCACATGGAATTAGAGCATCTGCTGATGATTGTGTACACTTTCATAACCTGTGTTTCCTCGTTGATTATTCAAATACATCACAGAATCATAGAAAAGTTTGGTCGGAATTGATCTCAAAGATTCTCTATTTCCAACTCACTGCCCTGAGCAGGGGTGCCACTGACTAAGTTTAGATTGCTCCAAGCCTCATCCAACCAGGCTTTGAGCACCTCCAGGGGTGGAGCAGCCACAGCTTCTCCAGGCAACCTCAGCCAGGGTTTCACCACCCTCACAGGAAAGAATCTCTTCCTAATATCTAATCTAAATCTCTCTTCTTTAGGAAAAAGTCATTCTCACTTGTTCTATTTTTCTGTGGAAAAAAAATCATTCTCCCACCTTTATAATTCCCTCAACAATAATTCCTGTGTAATCCTGGCTCAGCTGACTTCTAAGGAAACAAGCAAGGCAAAACCAGTTTGGTTTTTTTTTTTTTCAATTCACCTTTCTGAGAGAAAGAGTAATTCAATTCCATCTAAAAGTGCTAAAAAGGTTAGAGTTGAAGGACGGTAAATTTTTACTCTAAGAAATGTTTGAAAGATTTTATTTTGTGGAAGATGACATTTAAGAAACTGAGACTTAAGAGAAATTTTCTGTAAGGATAATAAATCTATAAACTTGTGTTATTTCAAGTAATTAAACTCAAACTCTCAGGCTGAAAAATTTCATACGTCTTGTCTTCTGTCATGTCAGGACAACTGGAAGCCTAAACATGGCTTCTATCAAGCAGAGAAATGTTAGGATATGAGAAGAAAATGTTAGGAAATGGATTTTTCTCTAAAGATGCTGTAGCCTGAATTGTCTGAAACCACAGAAAGATGGAATACTGACCCAAAAAGTGGTCGCAGCAGACAAAAAAAAGCTAGTGCTTGCACCGAGGGGATCAGTTCACAGAGGAATTGTGACTCTTGTTTAGTGGTTGATAGTTGCCAGCTGCTTCTCTCTTGGACCACACTAGCTATCTTTGATATAAGTGAAATTTATTGAGAGAATTTTCTCTTTTTTTTTTTTTTTTTCCTTTTTACCTTTTCTAGACATCTATTTCAGTTTCCATCTATGGCTGCCCATACTTCCATTTTGAAGGGGGCTGAGAGTTTGTGCACTGCCATATCCATTATTTTTCACTTTGTTGGTTGCTAAGCAGTCCCTTGTTGCTAAGTAGGGTATGAGCACTTAATTTACTACATTCTTTTTTCTCATACCAGATTTTAGAAATTGCAGATCCTGTTTAATCAATGTGTAAATGCATGCTTTTGATGTATTTTTCCTAAGAGCAATATTTTGATCATTCTTAATGATACTTAATGAAGTCACCGCATGATTTCTGATTGTACCTAATTGAAGCTTGTGACTTGCATTTCAATGCTATCATCTTACAGTTTTATATCTATCAGATGAAACTTTACAAGGACCCAAATAAATTAAGAAATATACTGACTTGATGCATTTCTTGGAATTAAGTTGCTTGGAAAAATACGTATAAATTTTCAAATTTGTTTTAGGGCAAAAAGTGTCTCTTATATTACAAGTCTGAGGTGGAAGAGGTGCAGGAAATTGAGATGCTTTATTGTGGTGTATTGTTAACTGACATAAAATGAGCTAAAACTGTAGGACTCGTTCTTAACAATAGTGTTTTAAAAAGTTACAAGAGCACTTAATTACATAGAATTTTAATGAAAATGTAAGTTTTTTATAATGCTGAAAACAGATTGGCATTGTAAAAATATGACAAATATATGACAGACTTATGACAAACACTGCCCTTAAATGCTTGTAAAGTAAAATACTGATCCCACAAATATTTGTTATCAAGAAGTAGTCCCACAAATTTGGTAAAGTCACCAGATTTATTTTTCTGACAAAATTTTGGAGGTCTTCATTATCTGATGAGTTGAGCGTCCAGTTTAACAAAGATAAGAAGGGCAAATGAGTATTTTCAGACTAATAGAGAAAATAAGCATCATACAGACATTTCCCCCCCAAACTTAGAGAAAGGAAAGAGCAAGGTCCTGGAAATATCTTTCCACAGAAGAAATATTCCAGTGTTCTTTGACATCTTTCAGTTACCCAGCTGATTGTCATTTTAAAGAAAATTGTAATTATACATGGCATTGCTTTCAAGTCTCCTGATTTGTGCCTGTATTTGGGAGAGCCCTTGTGGAGCCTTTCTTTAATTTGCCATCTACAGATAAGCCACAACAGCTGGTTTCAAGTGGGAAGAAGCACTTTGATGTCTATCCTTCTTTATTACATCAGCAATCAAAGTCAGTGGAAGAGATCTTTCTCCTTACATCCATATCACCACTATTCCTACCTCTATTTGCCCATGTTCCTGTTGATTATTTTTTGGTTTGTCTTTTCTGCTCTTCTACAATTGAGAGTTACATAGTTAGAAAGGTTTCTTAAAACAAACAGACAAAAAAAAATTTAAAAGAGAAAATGTTTTAGCAGGAAGATTGGAAAAGATAAACCTTTGTGGTCCCTTCCAATCTGACCAAGTCTGTGATTCTGTGAAATGTTCAACAGGAAAAAAAAAAAAAAGAAAAAGGAAAAAATAAAAAATTACGAATATAAGAGAGGATCATTTCAAATTTTTAAGAGATGTAGTCTTTGGCAATGGAATTTACAGACTGAGACAGCCAGAAGGACTGGACATAAAATGTCCTAAGTAACGAAAAGCATTTTCAGGCTTTTTAATAAAGGTGCTGTCTAAGAGAAAGTGGTAAAAAAGAGAGCAGTTAAATATATGGATGCTCTTAAATCCTGTAAGTGACTTCTGACTCACAGTACAAGTCAATGGACTTTGCAAGTTACTTATGTTGGAGCCATGTGGCAAATCTCAGCACTGAATAACGCCACATTTTAAGTGCTCGGTTGGCAGAATGAGTCAGAGCTCTTAGCTGGGCTGTGACGGGGCTGCTGCAGGGCACAGGGAGAGCTGACTTAAGAATACAGCATTCAAAAGCCACCAGGAGTCAAGAGGGTCTGCTGCCTGATAACTTCATAGTCAGAGCATGCTTGTGGGTCAGCTCAGTGGAGCAGAAACTGGAACCGTGTTACAAGAAATGTCTAGATCTTTCTGCTTGTTCGGTTTCTTTCGTTTTTCCTTTTTTTTTTTTTGTTTTTTTTTTCAATCAGGACCTGAAAGATCATTAAGGGAAGAGACAAGAGATATCTATGTCAAGCTTTATGCTTACTTAAAGATGCAAAGTGGAATAGGTGTCCTTGTCCATCCAGACTCACCTCTGCTGCCACTGCACAATGGCACTGAACTTACAGCAATCATTTTTAAAATCAGTTATTATTTTCCCTCCTGCTGTTTTTGTAGGAGTGGTTCTCCAGAGAGGTTTCTAGGTCACAGTGGATAAAAGACTAATAATGGACTAAACATAACTTATTCATGGTCATTTTTATTGATTTATTCCATGTAAAAATTACCTTTAGCTCAAGTAGCTGCTTTTCCTCTCTTCCACTCTATTCCACACCAGCTTAAATTTTGCTTGGTTCAACAAAAGAAATTCCTTCCGTGTTGTCTCAGAAAATGAATGCTGCCTTTTTTCTGACCATCCTAGTAATTCTATGGCTTCCTCAAGGTATTAGATCAAATTACTTTTAAATTAATGCACACTCTGAATGGTAAAATTGAGATATAACACCAGATTACTTAAAGCATTGAGGAGAACATAACCAACCTCTTTGGTCTATTTGTGGATAAATACAGGACTCATCTGGGTTGCTTTGAATTCACAATGCAGTTGATAATTTTTTGGCATTGCCCCTGTCCTGGCCAGAGACCATTGCTCAACTCTAGCACTACTGATTCTACATCAGTGTCTCCATCCACCTTGTTCCATATTGCATTCAAAATGAAAGTGAAAAAAATCAAAGATTGGGTTCCTGCTAGTACTATCATTTCAGACATTTTCAAATCAGTGCCTAATCAGCTCCCTTCTTGTTTCAGATTGTCAAACTCCTAAGCAAGCTATTACTCTTCCTTACAATACTAATGTTTCTTTCCAGATATACAGCATCAGCAAATCCTTGGGTGATGTGAATCATTTGTTCTAAGACATGCGTGTGGAGAATATGAATAGAAGACTAAATTGTTTTTATTCTGTCCATCAGAAAATAATATTATTTAAAAAAAAAGAAAACAAAACAAATAAACAAAAAAAAAAAAACCAGAATGAGAAACAAAGGAAATTCATAATCTGTGCTACACACCAATGTACTTAATACTCTGCATACATCAAGCAAAGTCTGGAAGTCTTTTTGATGGTAATGAAGGAATTAAGTTGCAGAGCAGGAAGACTTTTTTGTGCCTGACCTTAAAATGTTTACACCCTTTTTATTTTTTTCCTAGCAGTTATCACAGTTAATAGATGGAACACTGAATTATGGAAGAACAATGAAAATCTAAGACTTTTGAATCTTTCTGGGAAGTTTGTGGGGAGTCCTCAAGTAACACAAGGCAAGCACAGGAGCAGAAATGAAAGAGGGGAAATTTATTGGTTAGGGTTTCTGTTGGATTGTTTGCTTGCTTGTTTGCTTATCTTGGTTTGTTTTTCTAACAGCTGAAAGATTCTCAAGTAAGTCCATTTTGTATGTGAAGAAGGGAGAGAAAAGGACGTTGAAGTTTGTTCTCTCCCCTACCCCAGTCCTGAGTATGTGGCAGTAGGCACCAGGCGAATGTTTCAATCTTCCTGTTCATTAACTTATGAAGCTCTTTTAAAGACATGAGTTCAGACCGTGCCAAATATATGCTGGGCTTGTAATGAAGACAAATGCCCACTTGAAGCTGAGTTCAGACTGTGGAATTCATTTCACTGTGGAACTTTCATCGCTGTTTAATTTGGTCAGCCTTGTTGGATCTGGATTCTGAGCACGGACTTCGAGGTGGAGCTTCAACAAATTCTCTGCTCTAAAGCTGATAGTTAAGGTTTTAATTGTTGTACGACTTTTACTGTCAGTTAGTCTTGCTTTACTGCTAATGTTTCTTGGGCTCATCATCTCCTAGAATGAGTTCCACATCTTGTTTTTAGTTTCTGTGTTGTCCCAGAACAGCTGAATTGTTCAAAAATTATGAGGATTTGTGCATTGTCTAAATAAGAGCATTACTGGAGTAGAAAATTCCAGAAAGAAACCCTCAGGGCTTTTGGGAAGTTATTATGATACTTGAATAGGATGCACAGTTCTCTTATGGCTGTAATACAACAAGGAACTGGCTAGTTCACACACTACTGATTTGAAGCAAGATTGCTTAACACTGATAGCTCATAGTCTAATATCTCTGAATCTTGAATTAAATTATCTTACTTTTCTGGTCTCAGGCCATTGTGATATATGACATGGAAAAGATAAAAGGAGCTACTTCAAACAAGGATTTACCTAATCAGATATAAGTTATAAACAACTTTATCTGAACTACTCAATTACAAACATCCTTGTTTGTAATCAATGGAGAAAAATAGCCACAGCTCAGATATAATTTCACTATTCTGAAGTAGGTCTACAGAGCAGATGATATGCGAGAATTCAGAGTATTTTATTCCTCAAGATTTTAAACCAAGGAGATGAGCTGCAGATTTCTACACTGTAGACATATAATGTAAGGAAAGCTGAATCCCTCTCTTATTATGATTCCTAGGTAATTATCACATGAACTTTGTTCTATTTCAGGGTGGTATTCCAGCAAAAAGGAAAGTAGAGATGAACTAAGAATTTCTTTTTTTTTTTTTTTTTTACAGAAATAATCACATCTTGAAGCTCATTACACATGTAATATAATACATGGAAGGAATCAAGAATCATTGAAAAGATATGGAGGTGAGTGAATAAACTGGGCAGAATCAGTTAATGCATTGCCTAACTATATCTTTGTTTATATTATGGAAAATACAAATAATTATTTTGGTTACTCAGCCAGGTATTCCGACATCCGAATCAAATAAAAATCCTCACACCATGGTGTGAGGGAGAGTGTGTCAATTTTCAGTCACAGATTTTATGTGGACCTTAGGCTAAGATACATAAGCAAATAAAAGTTCTATTTTTTTATTGCATTAAAATCTACAGTAAATTTTAAGTTGAAAAAGTCACATAAAAAGGCACAAAAAAACAAACAAAAAAACCCCAAAATTCAAAAACCCACCAAAAAAAAACCCGAACAAGCAAACAAACCAACCCATGAACCAACAATCTAACTAAACCCCAAAAAGTGGGTTTACAAAATAACAATGTATTGCTTAGCAAGATCTCAGGCAAAATCTATTTTCTATAGAACCTTAAAAGTTGTATTAGCAATAAAATTCTTTACTCTGTCAATGCTTGCTCAAGCCTTGGAAAACAGGTAGTTCTGTAAATACAAGTATACTCAGAGTAAATTTTATGCTCTTATTATAGCCTATCATTATAATTAGTAAAGCAGTACTTGATAAGTTCTGACAAGGCCTGATTCAAGGAAAATGGGTAGAAGTTCAGAGAAAATTCCTCTTAACAATCTCCCCAACTTTACAGAGCAAATCTGAGAAATTTCTCTAAATAATGAAAAGTATTAAGTATTTTAGTGTTTTGTGCTCTCAGGCATTTCCTAGAACAGAAGATGATATGAACTATTATCTAAATTTACCTTATTCTCTTCAGTAAGTATAAGGAAAATCTAGACAGCTCTCAGTGAGATAAACAATATATGTAACCAGTCAGATGAATTTCACTCCTCAACCAAAAAAAAATAAACAAACAAACCAAC
Source organism: Ammospiza caudacuta (assembly GCF_027887145.1). Lineage (NCBI taxonomy): Eukaryota > Metazoa > Chordata > Aves > Passeriformes > Passerellidae > Ammospiza > Ammospiza caudacuta. The sequence goes on along the minus strand of NC_080632.1, from coordinate 82,277,103 downwards.
AGATTTAGTGAAGCACCTAAATGTGTTAAAATTTCACCATTCAAACAGTTGTAAATATGGATACAGACATGTTTTAAATACACATATATCATTCATATCAAGTGGAGTTGCTTTAGACAGTTTCCAGTATAATCAAATGCGTAGCAGGTGTAAACACATATTTTTATAGCTCTCTTATTTCTTGTCTTTTTAAAAAATCAATTTATTTTTAATAAAATAATAAAGAAAATGGTTTCTATTACAAGAGCAGGGAAATGAGTTCAATAACTTAACCTTTCCCTTCTCCCCACACAAACTCATAAAAATGGCTAGGCAATGCAGTTAAAGACCTTGCAGACTACTCAGAATATAAATAATCACATCTAGTACAAATAAACAAGCAGTTGCATTGTTTAACAATTAATGCCCAACTCATGAATAAGAACACAGAACTGAGACAGAAATATTTAATTTTGTATTATGGAACATCATTAGGAACTATTTGATAAAACACAAATGTGATAGAGTCTCTTAAAATGCATAACTTTCACATATGATCAGTTGTCTCATCAAAGCACTTTATTTTTATGCAAGGAGTTTGATAATGATGGAACTGATGACGTGCAGCATTTAAAAAATGGGGTTTATAATAGGTGTAACTCAATGGTGAAATTTCTTTTGTCGTCTCTTTTACTGTTTTCTTGTTGAAGATTCTTATTGTGGGCTCTGACAATTTATTGTTTAAGCTATTTCTTCTGCACACAGCCTATGCTGAAGGAGGAAGTGGCTGATAAGAAAAGGAGGTGGCTGATACACTCTGGGCTAAATTACTCTACCTTTCCAAACAGGATAGGATGGTATGTCTTTACACCCTCCTTTTCTGTTGTTTACAGTAAGAGAGATATTCTCTGCTCATAAGAAACATTTCTTACTTCTGTTCATTAAAGATCCAGACAATTTTCAACCCAGCTATTTGATGCATTGAAATCAGACCCTGGCAGGGTGTAAATGCCTGGTATATTAGTATAATCCAGATAAATGTTAGTATAATCCAGAGGCTTCTCTGTCTTGGACCACAAGAAATGTATGGGGAGTGCACAAAACTTGCTTCATCTGATGGCTCAAGGTATTCCTCAAATATTTTCCTCAACCCTCATCTTAATGATTTTGTTAAACATCTTTGTAAAAAAAAGTGACTTGCTCTGAATATTCACCAGAGGCACAACATGGGAAGGAACTGCAAATGCAAATGAAAGCTGGAATGCTGTAAAGAATTGTGTGTTCTCGAAAACCTGATCAGTTGAAACTGGAAAAAATTGGAACTATATCGCAGCAATGTATAATACCAATGAAAAGATCTGGTACAGGGAGGAGTTAAGATGTGCCAGAAAACAAAAACTTAGACAACCATGACTATTCGAGGTGAACAGAGGCCCTGTTTTACAAGAGTAAATAAGAAAATAAAGTCTTATTTTCCATAAAATACTGAATGAGGAAGTGACTCCCGACTAAATATTGATTATCTCATAATGGTAGCATAAAATGGCTTTGCATGGGAAATCATAAGGTTTCTTTCTGAAACATTTAGAGAAACAGAATTTTAGGCAGAATGGTCGAAAGGCAATAGAATTGAGATGAAATTGAATTAATTGCAACAGAGCAAAATATGTCCCTGCTGGAATAACATGCAACCAGAATACCATCCCAAGGAAGATTTACCTACTAGAAGCGATCACTCTTTATATTTCCATTCTCCTTCACCACAATGGTGAGACTTTGATCCTGCACAAAGTTACAATTGCATTCATTAGGTATATTTGTAAAATTTGGATTTTCCATTAACTGAAATACCAGAACTATTTTTGTTGTCTCAATAAGACCCAACAAAGTGTGCCTGCAACCCAGAACACCATCTGTGCCTGGATCTGTTGGAATGAGTCCAGAAGAAAGGCTCTGAGATGGACATAGCGCTGGTGCATTTCTCTTGTGAAGACAGGCTGAGAATTGGGGCTGTTGAACCTGGAGAAGAAAAGACTCACAGGAGACATCAGAGCCCCTTACAGTACATAAAGAAGATACAAAAAAGATGGTGAGGAGCCTTTTGTGAGAGTACATAGTGATAGGATAAGGGGAATGGCCTCAAGTTGGAGGAGGGCTGGTTTAGATCATGTATTAGGGAGAAATATTTTTACTGTGCGAAGGTTGTGAATCACTGGAGCAGGATGTCCAGTGAATTCCCCATCCCTGGAGGTGCTCAAAAACAGTCTGGGTGGGACACTTAGCCACCTTGGTCAATGGAAGGGGGCGGGAATACAATGACCTTAAGGTCCATTCCAACCCAAACCATTCTATGATTCTATGATTTGTATAGCAATGACAACCAAAAATATTTCTATTATGCACCCTGTGTGCCATTTCAAAGAATAATTACACATCTTCTGTTTAGGCACTCTTTGAAAAAGCTTTTGAAAAATCCCAACTTGGAAAGGAAAAACTTCTTGACTTCTTCTAGACAAACACACAAGAATCCAGATTTGGAGCAATCATCCTCATGTATCCCACACATATATTTATTGAAGCTGGCTTTATCAGTTAAAATAACACCAATAGTTTTATGTCAGCAAAAAATAAAATAAAAAAAAACACAAAAAAAACCCCAAACAAACAAACAAACAAACAAAAAACCGCACACCAAAAAGCAACTGGGAAAAAATCTCCGGAAAACATTTCCCCAAACTCTCATACTCTTTGTTATTCTTCAGTATGCAGTTTCAGCCTCTTTTCTTTCCATTTTATTTGCTTTGATTTATAAGAGTTTTTATTACACAGATATTTAAAGAAATTAATGTTTAATGTTGTTTATACAATAACTCATGGGGCTGATGCAAATTCTATTGAAATAAAAAGTGAATCTTTTCATTATTTCAGATTGTATTGGATTAACCTTGAAATCCCCATGTGTGAAGAAAATTTATTATTTGTTATTCTTTTTTGTTTGTGTGTGTGTGCTCAATATTTGTTGTTCTTTGTGTATTATTGAATTCAAATAAGAAACTATAGCCATACTATATGACTTGTCTAATCTCTTGCAGGCATCATGACTAATCAACACAGTATGTTGTGTGATTGCAATTTTCAGTCTTTGGATCTTTCCTGATTATAAGTTTATTCTTAACAAACAAGGTAACTTTTTCTAAGAAAGGTGATTTTCTTCCCTAATGTTTTCTAATGGCATTTTAGATTGTTTTAGAGTTTAATAATAGTAGTAATAATTTTGTCAAAATTTAGTGAAAGCAGTTGCTGGCACTACCACCAGTGAATTTTGATGAACAAAGAATTCAAATCTGACTTCAGGTATACATTCTTGCACATAAAAGCAATGAATGGAAAAATAAATTTTCTCTTTTATTCAATTACATTGGTAAAAGTATGTGCATCTGGATATTACAGAAGTAGGAATAACTTCTTCTTGCAAGAAGTCCAAGAGATCCATTTTGAGTGCTCAGAACTGAAATATTGTCATTTTTCACAACCAGAAAATACAGATTACAGAGCTGCTGTAAACCCTTAGTAAACTCTTACCTGGTGTAAAGGTATCTCATGCTAGGAGCACAAAGGAGTAGACAATCTCAATTCCTAAAAACAAACATTCCTCTTTGAGAGGAGAGTGACAAGAGATAGAAGAGGGCAGCAGCACTCGTAGCCAATGTAATAAGCCAGTGATGTGCAGAAAAATTTGCATGACTGTTAATTCTATAGACAAAAACTCCAGTAATGATGAAATTGATTAATATTTATGACTTAGCCATACAAAAACTTTTATCAGAATTAATGTATGAAAAATAAGCAATGGTTATTTTGTGTGGGTCTGAGTTTGTTTAAAATAAAATAAAAAATGGAGAATACTTGAATGATTTCACAAATTTTTTAAAAGTACTTCTTATTTTGTTGTATTTCTATGTTTAAGCTGTATTTATGTAGAAATTCAACACAAAATATTTTAATATGTTTTGTAAAAGAAAAAAAGAAAAAGTCTTTCAAGCCAATCTAATGTTTTCCATGCTTTTATTTTGTCCAGGAAAAAATACCATTTTGTTGATAGGACAAAATGATTGTCTCCTACTGAGAAGGAAAATTAGCTTTTCTTCATTTCATTGTTTTGTGAAAGAAAAATGAGACCTGTCAAAGAACTTTAATTCCTAAATTAAAATTATTGTACTGCACTCCCTGTTGTAGCGGATACCTATTTCTCCTGTGCTGTCAGCAGTGGTGGCGGAGCACATCTCTCCTTTAATGCCAATGCACACAAAATGTCAGTTTTTAGAGAGTCAGAAGGTGGATCTTTAACCTGTAGTATGGGTCCTGTGTTTATTCCACTAAAATATTACAATGGGAAGTTCTCCAGCTGAAATACACACACTGCTGAATGCTTCATATCTTTTCAACATCTTTATAAATACTTTGATTGTGACCAACAATTCAATGAGATGCCAAAGGTAGAATTATGTCCTCTGAACATCTGCTGATTTTGGAGCAGATTTGACAAAACCAGGTCTGGAGTGAAAATGTCAAGCTACAGGACTATTCACATACATAACCAGTAACAGCCATGCAGTGCTCCATAAAAGAACTTGAGATCCTCCTTGATTTAGATGCAGCAGGATTACGTTTATATTACTGTAGAAGACATAGTAAATACTTTATATTCTTCACAAAATATCAAAGATAATTCAACACCTTTTTTTTTTTTTTTTTTTTTTTTTTTTTTTTGTTTTTTGTTTTTTGTTTTTTGTTTTTTGTTTTTTGACATCTACAGCTGGTCAATTTGCAATTTTTAACCTACTTTATTTGAAATCTAAAAATTCACTTCAGAGATACAAACTCAAACAGTCAGAAATGAAGGAGAAGGAAAAAAAAAGCTATTGGGATCTCTGCAAGGAATATTTTATCCACATTAAAGAGGCATGGTTAATTATGTCAAAAGAAAAATAATGTTTCTACTTTATATTGGCAAGTAGACCTGCAGATGGATCTGCTCCCTCTGACAGTGAATGGTCCATAATTTGGGGATACACGCTTGAGTGCTCTTCATTGAGCTCCTGTGAGGAACACGAATCAAGATTATCCCAAGAATTTATACCACAGCAGAAAAACTGAGTAAGATTAATTATGTGGCTTCTCCAGGCAGGTTAGGAAAAAACAAAACAAAACAGACAAAAAAAACCTGACTGTTCTGAGCAGATATTACAGATATGTTTGGCATGGATCTAGTAAGTGCAGAAGCACAAAAGGGAGCAAATATATTGAATATGTCAAGCTCAGGGAGAAAATTCTGGACTACTATCCAGACTAGCTAAACCTCCAAGGCAGATTTTCTGTTTTTTCTGAACATATCTGACTGCACTATAGTCTAGCCTAACATAAGAAAAAATAGTGTATTTTTCAGCACCTGACTCCCTTTCTCTCTAGCTAAGGTTGCCCAAGTGCCAGACCATCTTGCACAATATTCAGTGACTTTTTTTCTTCCTTTTCTCTGTGAATTGATCCTAATCCCAAATAATCTAAACAAGGAGGGATTATAATTTGAGCCACAGGTTCATGAGTGATGAGAGCACACCATAGATGTATAAGAAAGAGCTGTTCTTTCCAGAAATTGAATTTCTTGAGTGAGTAACATCAGTTTACCATGTAATTACCATTTTGTCATTTACTGTCCACATGCACACACATAAATATACATATCCACACATTCATGCATGGATATACATGAATATGTTCAGACACAGAGTCTAAGGTTTTGGTGGTCATCAACAATCCTCAGGCTCTGGACAGAGCTGGAGTTTACACTTGCTGCTCAAGCTGGAAGACAGAAATAACAAGATAATTATCTTGCGATTACACAGTGCTTACCTTGCACTGCTTATATAGCACGAAGCTGACAGATAAAATGCAGCTACTCAAAAAATATATGTAGCAAACAATGTGCTTAAAATAAAACCAGACCCTTTCTTCTGGCCTTTGGGGTTTTTTTCATTTGTATTCTGTTTTCTTTTTTTTTTTTTTTTTTTTTTTTTTAATTTAGTAATTTACCACGCCATTCCCTTTATCAGCTCTTTGTTCTGCTGACTTATGAGCGAAACAGAAATTGGTGCAACAAATTTGCGGTTTTAACAGGTTTATTATTACATTATTCCTTTATGGGGTCTTCTACGTAATTGCACGAAATGATGTTATAAATTCCCACCGGAAATACTGATTCTTCTGTAGCCTGATGTCCGATGTCTAGAGGACATGAGCAGCGAGTCTCCCTCGCCTGCTATTAGCATGCCCACACGTTCCTTTTTTGGTGTATTAGAGGGCAAAGCAAACAGGGGACAAGGACTAAGCCATCCAAATGGATGGAGGGAAAGGGAGAGAAAGGAAAGAGAGGATTTGAAAATAAGCCAACAAGCACTTACAGCAAAACTAACTACCAGCAAAACATTTCCTTCACAACAAAGGTTGAATCAAAACCCTATTCCCCCAGCATATGAATTAGAAGAACAATCGTGTGATTATGATTAAAAAAAAGAGCATTACATTTTATGTTCAGCTATAATTGGTATTTATGACAATTTATGTAAACAGTAATGAAGCCTATGTGATTTTTGCAGGGAAATTGCATTATGACACCAATGATCGTTACTGTTAATTTTCCTGAAGATGATGGCAATCAGCAGGCATAGTTTCATTGTAAATAGGTTAATTCAAAATTCAAACGCTGCTGGTATTTCAAAATGAGTTCACATTTGATTTCCGAAAGCTTTGGCCCTGGCTGTCAGGATGTCAGGGAAAGAATGTTCCACTACAGAAAGAAAGAAAGAAAGAGAAAATGAGGATGACAAAGAGAGACTAAATAAGCTTTCTTTCAGAAATGTGTTTTCCCTCGCTAATTCAAATATTTTCCTATATGTGATGTGATTTGCTGTTTTTTACTTATTGTTTTTCACAAGTTCATAGTGAAAAGAGGTCTCACCATGTCTAGAAATAATGGGAGAATGTAATAGTTTATCCAGTTAAGCTATGATGGCTTTGCAAAAGGTCAGTATAACTGCATCCTCCCCCTCAAGTGGAGAACAGAGGTATCATGTTTCTTCACACAGAACACCAAAACTCACCTAACAGCATGTCTTGCCTCTTTTAAAAATACCCCTTTTCTAAGCATTCCCACCACTTGTGAGTAGTAGGGTTACATACACATGAGTATAATCAAACTCACAGCTCTGCCGCGTGAGGAATTGCAATATCATCTCCTGTTTCACAGAAGGGAAACTGAAGTGTTAAAGCCTGACTTTTTAGTTGACAGTACAATAGAGAAAAGGCAACTGCACACTCTGTGAATTCGGGTCAGAGAGAAAATGGGGTTCCAGCTACTCTTAGAACCCCTGAGATAAATGATTCCACATCCCTCTTTGTGTGAAATATCACCAGATCTCTGTGCACATTTTTATAAATTATTCCAAAAAAGCATTTTCTGTGTTTTCAAGCCCTTCTACCAAAGCTGTTTGAAAGCATTGTATTATCCCGGATTGATTTGAATATGAATATCTAAATGACAGATTTCTCTTCAAGAAGGCAGAGAGTGAGTAAGCATGGAGGCCAGCTCAGATAAAGAGCTGCAACCTTCCACTCGTCTTCAGCACAAGGTCACTTTCAAGGACAGCCTGAACAACTTGTTCACAATCTAAATGACGTATTTAGATTAGAGTTTGCAATTTTTTCATTCTCTCTTCATTGCCAGATAAAATGTTTAATAGGAATTTCTACTGTAACCTTTCAGATTTCATTTATTTAGAAGAACTAAAATAATGAAATGCCAAATGAATTAAGATGGTATTTCTTATAATATCAGGTGAAGACAATTTAAATAGTCCATATTCACAAGCTTGCAAAGATGAATGATCTGTTCATTTGTTAGTGTAAATGGGATGCATTTGTTAGCTATTATTTGTTGTGTCTTGAGAATTTTTTAAGAGTGAAATTTAGTCAGATGCCCAAGATGGTCCAAATAAATATAAAACTGCACTTTGAGAATTACAATTTCTTATTTTGACCGTCTTCCCAAGTGTGAAGCTCTTGGTCCTCTTGGTCACTTCAAGGGGAATTAAGCAATTTTTTTTTTTAAACTCTGCTAGTTATCTGACTCATTTTTAGGGTGAGAGTTTCATACATATTTTTTTTCTGGAAAAGGTAATGTCTGGGATTAAAAAGAATTATGGTATCAAAATATATATCCATTTGAAACAGATAAAAAATAGGTATTATTCCCTTCTTCTCTTTAGAAATTCTACATCACTCACCAAAATGATCCTCTGATTTTTATTTTTTTTTTTTTGTAAATTATATTTTTTGGTCATATGATCAATAGTCACAGTATTCATCTTGTAGAACCCTTGGGATATTAATTGTAGTTTCATTCTGTGTTCTCAAAATCACAGTAAAAGTACCTGAAACACTATAGAAAAATAGCAATGGGTGATGTGGAGTTGTTTCAGCCAATATTTTATTAACAAATTTTAAAAAGAGAGCAATTTTATGAAACATCATTATATAATAATAGTTGTCTTGATTAGGGTAGCATTTAGGGCCCAAAACCAGAATATAATACCATGAAAAAAAAAAAAAAAAGATTTTTTTCCTCAGAAGAACCTATTATTTATGCAAGTAAACAAAAGAAAATGTAAAAAAGCAATGGGTAGAAAATATAATGGAAACAAATCAACTTATTAAAAGCTTTCTGCTTCCATTAGATACTGACATTACTTCTATTATTTATTTGTCAGAAATAGCACTTGTGACAAACACCATCAGAAGACATGTCTCAAGAAGGGAAGATTTATTCAGTACAGAATTAGTCTGTCAAATATAGAAACAAATGGAGGCAATAAAGTAGGATGGCAATGTTTCTCAAGATCCTATCCCATCCACTTGCCTGCCTAAAATTTGGGTATGAGCTTCTTCATCTAATTGACATCCAGATGAGTTGCATCCAGTGCCTAATTATACAAGACAGGAAATAATTTCCTGCCATGGTCAATGGAAACAAGCAGAAGGCTCCACATCCTGATCCATCTCAGCTTCTCACTAAGACATTACCTTAGAACTGGATGAACTTCATCCTGGACGTCCCTAATCCTCTCCATTAGTGGCTGAGTAAGTCTACACAACTGCTTGAAATTACAAGCCTGGCTTTCAGGTGGCATTAAGCCCACTTTTGGTGCTCCAACAGCAGCAACCTAGTCATGTTGCACTGACATGGCTGAGAGCAAGTCACACAGTTTGCCATGAGTTTGCAAAGACTTAAGCCTGGGGTTAGCAAGACCTCCTGTGTTTGATCTTTTCTTGACCTGCCTACTGATCTTACTTGGTTTAGCTATGAAGATATTTTCCTGTAATTGACCAGGTGCCTGTGGATGATTTGCTTTGCTTTTGTTTACTCCCACATGGCACAACCACACTTATATGCAGATAGCAGAAATAAATAATTTTGCTGTGTAGAATGAGGGATTTATGGCTATCGCAATGGCATAGTGTAGAAAAATAAAGACCTGGTATCACAGCAGAGGGCTTGAGAAGTGGGGACATGGGTTGTACAGCAGAGAAGTACAGACATGGATTGATAAAATATAGGGAACATGCTGCCTCTTTTGTCCACATGTATATTAACAACTTGTTGATGCCAGTTAATGACACACTGACCTGAAGCTGCAAAAAAAACTAGCTTTAGGGGTAACAAAGAGAAGAGAGAAAACGCATATAATTTTCATTGGAAAAGGGAAATATATAGTACATTTTGCTGCAGCATGGCATCACAAGCAAAGAAGAGCAAGGTGTAAAATATCTTTAGAAAGAAATAAAAATAACCCTACGTAGATTCTAGAGGGAGGAAGAGGAAAATGCAAAGGTCAGGATGATACTTTTCCCAGCTGAGGACTCAGGATGCTGAAGGCTCACCATAACCCCTGCTGCCATCACCACCACACCCAGCAGATTAAACCTCTGACCTGGGGATGCTTGGGAAGAAGGTAAGTGTAACATGAGGAAAAGGATTGAAAACCCAGAAGTGTTTTGTACAACAGAATATGCCATAAAATTGAGGACTTTTAGATCTGATAAATGATAGAAGGTGGTATTTTGAGTCACAATTGGTAAAGGATTCTACCAAGACCAATATTGAGTGTTGTAGCTTAAAAAACCCTATGAGGAATTGTTTATATTGCAGTAAAACCTATCCTAGGGTTGTGGCCAAAATTCTGACATTGTTAATTTCATTGACCCTTGATTTTCACCTACCCATCCTTGTTTTAAACAATTTAAGCACAAATCTTTATAAGTTGCTGGAAAAGAAAATGAGACTTTACCCCATAATGTAATTGGTATTGAATGTTGTGACTGAATAATGATCTCCAACAGATAGCAAATACAAGTATTCAAGAAAAGTAGACATGTTTATTTTCAAAGCTGGAGACCATTTTTCAATCACAACATTCAATTTCTTTTTCATTAATTTCATTACAGCAACATGGTCCATTGCCAATGAAAGTGCAGATAAATAAAATAGATGAGAGTGACCGACAGACTCAGAAAATCAGATGCTGGTGGTACAAGTTAAAAGATCAAATAATCACCATACAAGCTTGGATGGGTGGAAAACTTTGGTGATTAGGTAAATTTTATATGGTTGTGCACTACACTTGTGTGAGTCCAATGACCATCATCTGGACATCAGAATTTCATCAAGAGCAACATTATTCCTTATTTTGTTCAACAAGTTACTCTTTAGCTCAATGCTGACAATTTAACCTAACTTGAGTAGACTAAAACCCACCTGAGCTGCTCAATTGGCAATGGGCTTTTTGGGTGTGGTTCTTCCCTGCTGATTATTGCTACACAGAAACCCATATGTAAATAATAAACTGAAAATATACCTTTTTGGAATCTCAGCAGCAACTTAATGAAAAATGCAATGGAAAATCTGGAAAGGAGTGAAAGGGAGAATAGTTTATTTTTTACCAGTCTTAGTAACACCTCCGACTCTTAATTTTTTATCAAGTTTCAGTGATGTCTGGGCCTATCACTGTAGAATCTGCAGTGAAATGATCTCATGCTCTGATCTGTCCTCATTTTGTTTTTCTCTGCCACTGCAAAATGTGGCAAAGGGAAGCCTCGGTATTTTGAAGATGTACCCTGTACTGACATTAAAACGAATTCTAGTACAAATTCTAGCACTAATTCTCCTCGTGTGAATCCTCCTCTACTCACATCCTGGCATTGTGGAGTTCACCCTCAGCACCTACCATCCACGCAGTGTGAGCACAGGTGAAGGAGCACATACAGCTAAAAAACTAAAAAAAAAAAAAAAAAAAAAAAACCCACTAAAAAAAAAAAAAAGGAACTTTTATTTATTATTCATCAACCTCCTGGGCTTCATTGCCTTCTTTGCCACTCACAGTTAGCTCACTTGCAACAGACACTATTTACCATTTGACAGTTCAATTCAGGTACATCTAACAGAAGCAGTGCTTGTTGCTAGCACTCATGTACACCAGAACAGTCAGTATCTCTCAAGCATGACATGCACATTATAGAGCAAATGCAAATGAACAGCCCCTGTTGCAAAGAGCTTACAATCTAATATGAAGGAGAGAGAGCAAGAACAGCAACGTTGGGTGCAAAGAGTGGTAAGAGAAGAGAAATATTGCTAAGCCAAAGCCTTTGCAAATCACTTCTCGCACACTGTGAAACCCTGGACTGTCTTAAGATCATTGCACACGTGCATGGATATCACTAATGGATACAACTATATCTTATAAAGCTGGTGCTAGGGCTGCAAAATTCTGTAAATTCTAAAGTTTGGCCCAGACAGGGATATGTGCTGTCATAATATGTCAGATTACCCTCCTTCTCCATCCACATTGGCAAACATTTAGGGATGTGACACAGATGAATTCAAGTGCTGCAGTAATTTGAACGCAGGAACTTGATCCACAAAAGAAGATGAGACCAGATGTGCAGTTGAGATAATTGATACCTTTGCAAGAACCTCTGTGTCATCTAGGAAGGACTGTAGTGTTCAAGTGAATTTCTCAAAGACTGGAGAAGGTTAAATATTGAATTTATCTTTAAAAAGGGCCAACAATATGACCTAGATATTTACAGGTTAGTTGGCCTTACTTTGATCTCAGGAAAAGTACATAGAGCCAGTCTATTTTAATTGTCTTTTTCACAGTTAAAAATCTTCTGACTTTCTTTGAGGACAGAAAATCTACTTAGAGATTTAGGAAGATCCACAGAAAATTCTCATGTGATATGAGGTCCTGTCGCAGTAATGCTCAATAGAAAGTGAGCATTGTAAAATGTAAAATCTATGATGCTTGTCTTAGCTAAAGAGGGGGGAAAGGGGAATTTATAACTGTGGTTATTTTCTGGCTCCTTCATTACATTCCAAATATTTTAAGGAATAGAAAGAGAAGTGTCAACTGCAATTCCTCATGAATTAGTAGTTATTTCTCCCAAACATTTTTACTCAGACCATGTGTTTGTTCTTTGTCTTTGTACAGCTTTCCATCACAGCATCATGCACATTTAATGAAGAATTTCAATATTGGCTAGGGCTTCTGAATGCCAGACATCTCCATTCTGTGCCACTCACTATTACCCTGCTTTATGGCTGTTCAGTCAGTGTTCAGTTCATGAAGCTGAGTTCATATCTGAGCCAATTTGAACTAATTTTTTGAGACACTGTATCAAATGGTTTACTAAAATCCAAATATATTATGCCAAATGCATTCCCTTCAGCCACTAATTTTGTAATTCTGTCATAAACAAGCAATCAAGTTCATCTGACAAGATTCGTTCTCCTAAAGCCCTGCTGCTTATTTATAATAACCATCCACAAATAAATGAAAGATGCATGCACCAAAAATGGAATGAGGCTGGATCCTACAAGATATGGGAAGTTGAAGTTCAACAGAAAATAAAATGTATGGTAAAGCAAGCCACTGGTTAGACGAGGAGTGCTCTGAAACAGACACTACAGAGGAGATTAGTAGTCTTGCTTGCTACTGAAAGAATTTAGATTTTACTCAACATAATCTAGCTTAAACTTTATTTTCCTATTTATATTTTCTCCTTGCTGCCTGTAAAGACTGTATGTATCTCTAAAAGCTGTGAAAGAATAAGATAATCTTGTTCAACTGAGGTTTTGTTGAGGTATAGGGGAAGCAAAATTAAAACAAGAATAAAAATAGAACCCACAAAACCAAACCAAAACAAGAGCGGTATGAAAATATATGAAAGCCTCATTTATTTTTTCAATTTGTTTCATAGTCTAAAATGAAAAGGTAACAATGAAAATGGTTATGTAAAATATTTTACTTGGAATGGGAAACACTTTTTCTATGACAACATCTGTAATGGCAATAGAGAAATTGCACTTCAGCTCTTTTTCACAACTGGTATTATTTTCCATTACCACTCCTATATATTAAAGCAATGGTGGTCTCTCGATATGATTCTGTATAAATCTATAGTGATGTGTATGTGCCACACACATAAATATCATATTAGTTTTTGTGACTTTGGGAGTGGTGTCAAGTAACAATAGACTAAATCTGGATCATATTACTGTGTTAGTTATAAAAGAAGGAAGAGATGGGAAGAATTCCCCTTGTTAGTTGCTCATAGTCTAGAAAATTATATTAGAGTAGACACCTAACTCTTTGCTAAGGTGTAATGAATCCTGCTCCTGTGTGCAGAACAACTCTGTCTCTAATAGATAAATTTGCTATTATTCAGAGGTGAATAATTTTCTATTTCTTCATACAATAAGTATACTGCTTATCCTTTCCATGAAGTTACCAAATTATGAACATGCACTTACCTTTCTTGGTGGAATAATTACACCCTGGTTTTGATGAGTAACTCTTTGTTACTTATAGTCTTAGTTTGTCATTTCAATATTTTCAGCAAATAAAAAAAAAAAAAGGGAAAAAAGAGAGACTTATTTCTTCAAATCATCAGGACTTCCAGAAAATTTACATATCTAGTTGTGATACACCAGAGAAAGAGTTTAGAGGTCAGGAAAGCATTGCAAGTTGTGATTGACAAATAATCAAAAGTATGGATTTGAAGCTAATAAAAATACAAAGGACCTAAATTAATCTGAGAGCCAATCACAATTTTTGAAAGGGAAATATTGACTTCCTTTGAGCTTTTGAAAAACCGCTCTGCAAGCTGTTAATAACATTTCAGCTATTTCTCCTCGTCTCACTTAGGACTGAAAATATTCACACCATTATAAATAGGAACGATTTGCCCAAATTTCCACTCAGTAAAGCCATGACTGACCAGTCGATGTGGTAATGGGAAACAATCTCTGTTTTCCTCTAAAATGTTCCTTATGACTCCATTTGTGCTTCAGTTTACATAATAGTTTGATTAGTAACATTGAGTTGTCATGTTTCTTTTGGACATGTTTTCTTTCCCTACAGTATAAACATAAACTTCTAGCTAACAGCTAGATTACTCATTTTATCATCTATATGTTAACCACTCCATCCATTAAAATTCGTTAATTTGCTAGAAGGATCTATAGCAAATACCATACAGATATGGTGATCACTGATTTTACAGTGTTTCGGGTAACTCAGTCTTGGGTAATGCAATGAAAGCATGTACAGTTCTGGGATTAATTGCTGCTGGCTTTTTTTGTGGCCTTAAAACCACAAGCTACTTCTGAATTCACACAGTAAAATTGCTCCTTTCAATTGTCAGAACACTTTAAACACATTTCATGCTTCATGTCACCTGTTACCACATAGCAACCATCTCTGTACTGATAAATAGTAGTTTTAACAGTTCACAGAATCATTACACCACAAAAAAATAAGGATGGGATTCACCACACCTAACTTTAGCCATCTAAAATTTAGGTGATTTATGTAAGGTAATCATGCAAACCCGTTATGTTGCAAATATAAAAGTATCTTTAGAAGGCCATTCATCTCATTCTAAAGTAGTTTTTAAGATGGCAGAATGACTTTTCCAGGTAGAGATTACTGCCTCACCAGTAATTTAGAGGGTGGTATGATGACTACCGTAGAAAGAATTTTGCTTAAATTGCCTAAATGTGGGCAAGTAAGTGTTAATCTACATGTCTCTAAGCAGTAAGAAAAAAAGAAATATAAACAAACCACCTGAATTTGGTCAACATTCTTGTGTCTTCATTACTATTATTATTACGATATTTCACACATTCTCAATCATTTAATGCAGTGGGTTTACACCAACTTTTTTTTTTTCTTTTTTCTGTTTCATTGAAGCTTTGATTTGTAACTGAAGAGTGAATATTTGCTGAGGAGAGTGCCACTCTAACAATGTTCCCCCAACAGGACTGCAAAGTGTGCATGAAAATATTTGCTTTCTTTCTGGAGCAATGCTAAAAAATAAAATGCAAGTTAAAAAAAAATAATAATAAAAGGCAGAACTATGAAACAGAGAACAGCATTGTGCTGTGGGAATGAGTAGCTCTGCTTTTAGGGGCTACAGTGGGCAAACAAGCTGATGCAAATCCTCCCAGCTGTGGCTATAACGTGACAAGAACTAATGCAATCCCTGGCTGTCTAAAGAGATCAGCAGGAATAGGGACTGGTTTAACATTTATATATGAGGAAGATAAAACAGATTTAGAATTTCTTCTATTTTTTAATACTGTTAATGCTCATCTTTCAAAAGCAATGATGAAAAAATCAGGCAAGATGCAGGAAAGAACCACAAAAATGATTTAGGAGCCATGGAAAATGCCTTATAGTGAGACAGTGAAAGAGCTTTACCTATTTACCTTATCAAGAAGAAGATTGAGAGGTGATTTGATTAGAGTGTCTAAGTACCTTCACAGGCAGAAAACACTAACTACTGAAAAGCTCTTTAATCTAGCAGAGCAAGGCATAACAAGAGACGATGTCTGAAGCTGAAGCCAGACAAATAGAAATAAAGCACAATATTTTTAAGAGCGTGGGTGATTAACCACTGGAACAAAGTGCTGAGGGAAAAAAGGATTCTTTTTTGTCTTGAACCAAGCTTTTGCCTTTAGCTCAAGCTTGGATGCCTCTCTGGAAGATTAAGCATCTCTTGAAGAAGCTAAGTTTTGAGTGAGTCTTGGAAGAGAATGGGAATGTTTGCATAAGGATTGTAAGATCTTTCAGTGAGCACGACGTGGAGATGTTCCACTGGAGATAAGGACCTGGGGTATACAAAAAGTCATTTTTAATGATCTCATTGCTCCCACTGCCTTTAAAATCTGTGAATCATGTGAATTGTAAACAAAACCAATAGTGACCTCAGCCACTACTTCATTGAATGTGATAGATTCCCATCCTGGAAGCTGTCCATTGAGGAAGAAATAACTGGAATGTCAAATATATTCATTTTTTAAGTAAAGAAAATGGGAAATATCATTGCCACTCCTGAACATTTTCTAGATTTCAGACAATATCCTGTTCTGCACAGGGAAAAATGTATAACATTGTCAGTTCCCTTAGACTTGTCAGCATTTTGGGGAATAGTGCTTTATGCATTGATTTTTTCCTTGTGTGTGTTCTCCTGCAGACTGACCCTATAGTGAAATTACAATCACCACAATGCAGCAGTTAAATAATAGAAATCATTGCCTGAGAGCCATCAGGAATTTGGTTTTGAAATGACATTTTAAGTGTCCTGAAGTGTGTTTTTGCCTCATGTTGTGATATTACATATTTGCATTTACACTGAGTGCTTCGACATGAAGGACCAATATAATTTGCCTGTATGACATAAAAATGGGGTTTGGGAGGGAGAATATCATTTCATGGCTGTTGCAGAGAGCTGGGGAGAGGAGTGACCCAAATGGAAGAAACAATGTCTCAGAAGGGCAAAGTTCTTGTAGAAAATATGTTATTTGCATTTGAAATGTGCTCCAGTCCCGTGTCCAGCTGGGCAGAGCACATTCAGCTGCACATTGTGCTGTTGTGCACTGGAGTGGTGTTCATTTGGATTATGTCCCTGCACACTGCTGTAGCTGCTTCTGCCTCTCTGGGTATGTGATATGTTGTGGATGCATGAAGGCAGAGATTTCAAATACAAACACATGTGCTCGTGAATGATTAGATGAATAATACTTTTATTGCTATCTGTAACAAAGAATTTTTTCTTTCTTGTCCCTCAAGATATAACTATGAATTAAAGAGAGCTGGCAATTACAAGCTGCTGCTGCTGCTGCACAAGAGAACAAGGAGCAGCAACTGTTTTCAGAGCATTCTTTCTTCCATCTTTCTTTTTTTCTTTCCTTTTTTCCCTGCCTTTCTTTTGGCTGAAGGAAAGTTTAGAGGACAGTTTTTTTCTCCTCTGCACTCCACTGGCTATTCCAGCCTGGAGCTAGCTTGTTATAACCTACTTAGTCAGTTGGGGTGCTGTCAGTCACTACTTGAATCAATGGTTGCAGATGTGAGGTTGGATATTATGCTATTTCCCCCCACAGTAACAAGCAGTTAATAGATTTTATTTTAATTTTTCTACTGCTTTGTCTTACAAGCAATTGTTAAAAAAAAAAAAAGCTTAGGAGATTTGCAGTTGATTTGAAGACAAACACTCACCAAAATGAGGTGAAATCTTTTTGAAGCAGCAATTCCATGTCCAGTAATAATGATACAAATCATTATACTTATCCGATAGGGAATTTGTTTGCATGAACATGGAATGTCAGTACATCAGGATCTTGCTAAAAGAAAGAAATATTCAGCAGGTCTGTCATCAGAGGGAGTGTAGTTTTCTTATGAAAATAAAAAAGGTCACAAACATGGAAACATGGAAAATCAGAACCTTTTTAATTGTGTGTTGCCATTATTAATATTATTATTATTATTATTATTATTATTAATATTTATTACTACTTCCTACAGAGAGAATAAAATTTTTGATCCTTCCCTTTGTTTTGGAAGGAATGTCACGACTAAAATTTGTCCTCATATTTCCATGACTTTGCACACCTTTGTTATTCCATGGAATTGCTCTCGTGTGGCATTCTCCCAGATGCTGCTGGCTTTCAGGGAGAAACAGGAGGCAGACTGTGGGTAGTTACTTGTTCCAAAGCCAGTGCTGACTTTTCCTGATGTTGTCAGATCAGGTTTACCATGCAGCTCTGAGGTCTTAATTGCATTCCAGACAGCCTCAGCTCCAGATTTAACCCTACTCCTCAGGAAACAGCAACATTTCAGAGTGGCAGGCTTTAAGCTCAACGGCAGCAAAGGATCCTTGCAAGCTATATATGCTCAAATTGCTTTCAATAATTAGGGCAGTTCTGTGTGGAGAAAGGCAGAGATTCATCTCACCTTTCCCAGGCCCTCCATGGACATGGCCCAGGCTCCAGTGGCTTGGACATCTGTCTTTGATTCCCAGAAGACCCAGCAAGGAAAATTGTGGCAGAATACTTTAGTCCTGTCACTCTTGTGTGAGGAGATGGATATAGCCAGGCAACACTGACAGCCCATATCACAAGTTAGGCTATAGTTCAGTGGCCTCACTCCTGGGGGGAAAAAATTTTGTATATATATCTGTTATCTACCAATAAGCAATGATATTCCCAGCTTTTCATGGAAATTGATAAGCCAAATGGCAAATGCATATGAGAAGGAGGAAGAAAAGTCCTTCTTTTACTGTCAAATGAGGTTAATGTATAATAACATGATGATACTGGAGTTCTTATTTCTTGTAGTCAGTGTTACCAAATGAGGATATGAGGATCCAAATCCCATAATTTCTACTAGGTGATGACAGTTCAGGTTATGTCTTCTCATATGATTGATTGATCTCAGAAGGGCAGAAAATTAGTACCCTGAAAATTTTCATGGAGCATTTTTGGTTTCAACGGAAATTAAAAATAAAGAACAAATATTTTAATGATTTTCAGTCTGGATTCTCTTATGCCTTTCCTGAGATTGCTGTTTGGACCACACACAGAAAATACAAAGAGAAATCTTGGCTTGGAGCAGAGAATAGTTTCCCATCACCCAGAGTAACTTCCAAATTGTCCATCATGTGAACTGGGTCCTTTTCTCTGAGCTCATATCTGAAATTACCCCTCACTTTGCACAAATAAAAACCCTAATCATGAGTTTGGACGGCAGGTATCCCTTCCACCAAGATTTCTGACCTCAAGACTACCATCTCAACAAAACAGGAAGAAAAAAACTTCCCGCATCCTAGTTCTTAAAGCTGAAGACCAGAAATGGTACCCTCAAACCCATAAAGAAATGCTTCCAGTTTATTTTTCCATCTCTGGAAATCTTTTACAGAACAATTTTGAAAGTCCAAATATTGCTATGGACAATTTAACTCCCAAAGGATTCATGAATCCAATTTTAGTTACTTCCATCATATATTTGGTTTTTATCTATGAATATGGATATCTTGAATATAATCCTTTGTGTGAATACGAAGCTTCAAAAGACTT
Organism: Ammospiza caudacuta; assembly: GCF_027887145.1. NCBI lineage: Eukaryota > Metazoa > Chordata > Aves > Passeriformes > Passerellidae > Ammospiza > Ammospiza caudacuta. The sequence goes on along the minus strand of NC_080632.1, from coordinate 82,257,599 downwards.
TAATAATTGAAAATTCATTACATGCATTTCTTAAGGGAAGTGACCAGTGTAAAAATAATATGGGACGGGCTACAAAAATAGAAAAAAGAAAGGACAGGAAAGCTTTATGAAGTAATATCTGTCTATAAATTTAACATAGAGTTTAGAAATACGTTTTATATAATGGAAGAAAAATTTTTATTACTCCTAGAATATTCCCTCCTCCAAGCCCTGTGAACCCTCAAACAGCTGAAATTTACTCAGAAAGGAAAACCCTCCTAGAGGTGCTAAATACCTCAATGTTTGACTGCTCACCCAACACAGTCACCCCTGTTTCAGTGTAGAAGTGATGCTCTGCAACAGAGTTTACTTATCATTCATTTATTTAGATTACTTTCTGCAAGGCCAAGTGAGTTCTGGGAAATGTACCAGACTGTGATCCCCAGAATCAACTTCTATTCAACTTAAAAAAAAAAAAATTTAAAAAAAAGAAAAAAAGAGAAAGAAAGAAAGAAAGAAAGAAAGAAAGAAAGAAAGAAAGAAAGAAAGAAAGAAAGAAAGAAAGAAAGAAAGAAAGAAAGAAAGAAAGAAAGAAAGAAAGAAAGAAAGAAAGAAAGAAAGAAAGAAAGAAAGAAAGAAAGAAAGAAAGAAGAAAGAAAGAAAGAAAAGAAAGAAGAAAGAAAGAAAGAAAGAAAGAAAGAAGAAAGAAAGAAAGAAAGAAAGAAAGAAAGAAAGAAAGAAAGAAAGAAAGAAAGAAAGAAAGAGAAGAGAAAGAAAGAAAGAAAGAAAGAAAAGGAAGGAAGAAAGGAAGGAAGAAAGGAAGAAAGGAAGAAAGGAAGAAAGGAAAGAAAGAAAATCAACCGCTTCCAAAAAACCCAACAAAAGAGTACAAGGCAAGAAACTAGAAAGAAAACTTATCAGATCCAAAATATCATAGTTCCACCTCCCCTCTCTGCCCACACAAAAACCCTACAGAGAACTGCAGATAGCATTTCCAAGAACATTTCAGTTTCTAGACCGAAAACAAGAGTCACACTGATTATGTTCTGCCTCAATTGGAACTTGGCTGAAATTTGGGAGTCTTTTCTAAGAAGGCAATTAGGAACACTTGCTCTCTGTTCCACCTGTTTCTGGCAGCACTTAGTCCCTTTTAGGATAAAATACCAATCTACCTCAGACTGAGCAGTCCTCAGTTTTACACTCACATATAGAACTGGAAACATGTGTTTTAATCACATTCTGACTATATTAAGTACTCATTTTCTTTTTTTGCCCCTTCAATTTTATTGTAAAGAAAATGCTCTTTCAGAGAAATGAAAGACCAATCTGAACTCCCTGTTAAAGTTACTTATTTTCTAGAAAAATGTTCTAAATATTAAGATACACAAAGAACCAGAGGTTCCTTTGTTCAGTTTATCAGTTTTGTATTCCACTGTCAGTGGATTGAAATAAAATTTTTTTCTATACGATGCAGTTTACAAATCAGTGGACTAAAAGCAATCGAAATATAATCCTGGGTGATTTACCTTTACTTAAAAAAAATAAAGATATTATGTCATAATGGTTTTTGTCCTTGTCCAGCTATCCTTCATTTTTCAAATGTTTCATTTGCTTAGGAACACCACTATTTATATTACTAAGTTCTTGAATTTAAATGTAGTTGGGTTTTTTTGTATTTACTGTAGCTCATCCTGGATGTCAATCTCCCTTATCTACCTGGAAACCAAGCAAAGGATTCTGACTAAAAAACAACTCCCAGTGTGATTTTATTTTTTTTTTAATTTTTCTGTGAATCAAAATCTTCTTTCTCTGTAATAAGAATCACAAAATTAAAGTTACATGCATTTTATCCATATACCTTAACAGTAATTGTAATGGACAGTAAGGATTAAAAATATAGATCTATTCTTCTGCAACTTTTTATCTGCTCATTATAGTTTGAATAAGCATAAAAATTTCCTGAAGGTTACAAAATTCACTGCAATTTTGGAACCAAGTGTATTTCTGCTGTCTCCATTGAAGTTTCTCTCTTCCGTGAGCTGTCCATACTAGGACAATGAGGGCTTCCAGACAAGTATTGCTTAATGTAGCCAAAATCTGAAAAGAAGAAGAATGCACTTTAAAAAAATCCTTTAAAAGTTTTAACAGGTAGGGCATCAACTGCTTTCAGGTTCCCTGAGATAAATATAAAAAAGAAAGTGTATCTTTGGAGAACAGGATATCTTTCATATGCTTATTGCTATCTAAACTAAGTATCTAAACTAAATTAAACACTAGTACCTAAACTAATTGAACACTTGGGTCTCAGCCCTTTTTAGTGCGAGGAAGAATGTGCAGGGCCCAAGTCCAGCCTTGTTTGACAATTAACCTCACCCTTTCATGGCTGTTGCAGGAGCCTAGAGAGATAACATAACCCAGCTACATCTAGCAAAAAGTTAGATAAAGCCAGTTTATATTAATTCTTGGCCTAATTTTATTTCCTGCATCTCAAAGGCCATACGCTCACTTTGCCTCTCGAATTAAAGAGCAAACCTTGGGGTATGACCCATGCCTCAAATTCCTCCTTCTATAGGTCTCTTAGAACAGAATTCTTTTCTTTGAATGGAGATCTTTGCTGCTAATTAAGTAATCTATCAAAGTTAAAACACCTCACTGCAATTTTCTGCATTTTCTGAATATTTTAACCTTGATCTTCTCTATTTTTTTTTTTCTTTTTTCACATAACATTTAAGAAACCATGTCCAATTAAGCATTCACCACTACCACCACCACCATATTCTTTTTTACTACCACCACCACCATATTCTTTTTTGGACTTGGTTTTCCTAAATATGGATCCTCAATTAATGGGGTACAGACTGTGCTACTTCTTTCTAGATTTCTTATTTTCCACTGGGTTTTGTTGAATGGAGGCCTTTTACTCACTGAAAATCTACACCAAGTTTAACAAGACGCCAACCTTCCCCTAATTTATTGTGCTTTTATTTCTTCTCCTGTATGTTATGACCAGCAATATTATATTGATGTTTTAGATTGACTTCAGAATAATTATTGGAGATAATAATTAATGAAGATAATAAGGCCTTACCTAGTAACATTCTTTTGAGGAATGACATGGGTGTTGTTATTTTTTTGCAATGCTCAATTAAGTGTCACACTTTGTTCTGCTGAAAGGCAGAAGCACTTGCATTGTCTAGCTGTGTTGGAAGCAAGTTAAACTACAAAAAAAACAAGAGGATAAAACTGCAGTTTCCTGGGGATGTGCTAATTTAGGAGACTTTTCTGGAGAGTAGGGTATAAAGAAAGTGGTTTACCTGCAGGCAGCGCACCTCATGAAATTTACGTGCGGTAAAAACTTGGTGCTTCCTCCTCCTTAGTCTTGGGCATTTAGGTATTAGTTTTATGTGTTATGAGGCATGTTTTATCATTCCTCATCTTCCTACTTTCCCACAGATTTGCTCACAAAGCTGTCGTTTTGTTTGTTAGACTGTTGCCTTATGTGGTATGAATTCTTTAGGTGCTAAACTACACAATTGATGAGGTTATGCTAAAGCTAATAACTGGTTGGAACAGCCATAGTGGCAAATTACTGCTACAATTAATGAGCAAGCTAAAATAAGCTCTAGGCCAGCCAAGACAAGTCCAGGCAGAGCCTGACAGGTCCTGAGGATTTATGCTGTTCTGTTAATACAAGCCTTAACCTGTTATCAGCATGCAGTTACTATAAACCCCATGGCTTCTTATTAGCATTGGCATTACTCTATTTACTGGGCTGCTGAATCAGAGCAGAGGCAGAGGAAGAAATGCAGCAGCCAGAAACACAAACACACTTCAGACAGGGTGGTGAAATGAAGGTTTTCTTTGGGACTTGCTGCTTGGAGTTGGTCCCTGCAAAGGATTGTCTGGAGGCACCAGGGACGTCCCTGAGTGCCCTGCCTGGAACCCAGTGGTGCTGCAGCGGGGCACAGCCACTTGTGACAAACATGTGTGCATGCACTGCTACTCCTTTGAGACATCTCACACAAAACTATGAATATATAAATAAGTAATTTAACTGATCTCTAATTTTCTATAGATTTTGATTTTCGAGCTGTTTTTTTTTTTTCTTTTTTTTCTTCAACCATTTTGTTGGCTGGGGCTGTTTTGATGTGCTGTTGGACCATCTTCAAGCATCTATTGTTTATGCTGCTTTCATTTAAAATTTACTTTGTAAATTTAACGACACGCTTGCTTCCAGCTGAGGTAAGCACCAAGGTGTGTGAATGCTCTTTTAGAGTTCACTATCTGAAGTGAAGGTGGTTCAAACAGTCATTTAAAAACTGAAAACAGAGAACCTGAGTGCCCTTTATTAGGCAAGCTGAAAGAATAAGCTCTTTTAGCATTTTGTTTTCCATTCCTTTGTAGAATTAAGACGAAGGCAAAAAAATAGATTTATTTGGTGGGTAAATTTAGATTCCTTAAAGATGGTAGAAATAAAGATTTTAATTTATTGGTGACAAAATATAATTTTAAAAGGATGTATAAAACAGCATATTACTCAAATATTAGGATCAGAAAGAAAAAGAAACCAAACCCAATACATTATTTTTGTAACAGTGAAAACACAAAACAGTTTCTATCTGTGGTTCTCCTTGCATCAGGAGGTAACACTCTGAAAGGCAAGTTACAGAAATTGTGTGTTGCTGTGGTGAGTATACACAGGTAAAATACCTCATGTAGGGCGCAACGATTTGACCTGTGCAATGCTGGGGTTGAGATACCAGCTGTTTTCTTTTGTCTCTAAATTCCAACAACCTTTTCATTTATCCAGCAGATCATAGGGAGATGTGACGGAGTGAGCTCTTGCTGCGAGACCTTCAATGTGATATAAAAGAATATTAGCCATGCTCAGAGAAGAAAATCTCCCTCAGTGTCAGCTTCTCTCCTTGAGCTCCCTGCGAAAATCAGAACTGGGGGTTGCCAGCCTGTGCCAAACCCCTGGCAGTGTGGTGAGAGCAGCTTTCCACCAGGAACATGACACTGGAGTTTCTTTCCCAAAAAAGTGTCAAAAGCCAGGACTTAGCTACTTTTGCCTCCTTGCTGTTTAATTCCATAGGAACTGATGTTCTGGCGCTGAGAAATTGCGTAAGTTATTACCAGTTCTGTGAATTAGCTTTTCCCTCCTTGCTGAAAGATAGTTTTGAATAAATTTTAAGAAATTATTTATTAATTAATTAATTAATACATTTTCATAAAATAAAATTGGACAGGAAACCCTAGAGCTGCAAACTTCAAAATAAGGTCCAGAATCCCAAGCCATCTTATCCCATCAGGCATATTTTAGGAAAGAGAGAGGGAGGGAGAAAGAAAAGAAAGAAAGAAAGAAAGAAAGAAAGAAAGAAAGAAAGAAAGAAAGAAAGAAAGAAAGAAAGAAAGAAAGAAAGAAAGAAAGAAAGAAAGAAAGAAAGAAAGAAAGAAAGAAAGAAAGAAAGAAAGAAAGAAAGAAAGAAAGAAAGAAAGAAAGAAAGAAAGAAAGAAAGAAAGAAAGAAAGAAAGAAAGAAAGAAAGAAAGAAAGAAAGAAAGAAAGAAAGAAAGAAAGAAAGAAAGAAAGAAAGAAAGAAAGAAAGAAAGAAAGAAAGAAAGAAAGAAAGAAAGAAAGAAAGAAAGAAAGAAAGAAAGAAAGAAAGAAAGAAAGAAAGAAAGAAAGAAAGAAAGAAAGAAAGAAAGAAAGAAAGAAAAAGAAAGAAAGAAAGAAAGAAAGAAAGAAAGAAAGAAAGAAAGAAAGAAAGAAAGAAAGAAAGAAAGAAAGAAAGAAAGAAGGAGAAATAATATTTTTCTAATACAAAAGATAATTTATAAACAACATCCTGAAGTCAATAACACATGGAGCCTTCTAGCAACTGCAGGTACAGAGTAAATATTTTGCTTAGGCATGATTTCTTCTGAGATTGAGATTTTGTATTCAGGCTTATATTTTAAAAAGTCACCAGAAAGGAAAAAAAAAAGTAATTGAAAGATACTATGTGCTTGTACTTATTCTTTCTTATTCCTGTGATAAACAGTCAGTCTTCTGCTTGGCTTCTTTCCATCTGCTGTCATTGCCTAGAGTTGGTGAACAACTTCTCCATTTGTCTACAACTCTGGAAAGAATTTGAGGTTCTATAATACTCCATTCTGATTATTCATAAAATATTTGCAACCCAGGAGTCCTTCTTTAAGTTTCTAAGAAACCTGAGTGATATCATTAGAAATATTTTTGGAAGCAAGAGAAAAATGACACAAAATTAATTAGGACACTATGAAATATGCTAAGGTTCTGAATGATTAAACTTTTTCCTCTCCCTCTTTTTTCCTGAAAAATGTATTTATTTTAATTTACATTTCCATTAGGTTCCCAGCAGCAGATAGAGGGAATTTAAGTCAATTTGCAATAGGAGACAGACATTCTAGCCAATGAAAAATCAAAGAAAGGACAACCTTCTCTTGTTCTCTTTTTGGACAATTGTCTTCACAATAATCAGCATCATGAGAAAAAAAAAGAAAAAAAATTTCCAAGGCCAGATGGTCTCCATGCCTTAATGCTGACAGAAGTAGCAAGAAATACAGATAAAGAAACCTGTTCACAGATCTATTTAAAATCTTTTTGGAACAATAAGAAAACTGACAGGCATAGCTAAAGTCTGACTGTGTTACAACAATCTAGAAGTTCTGTTAAACCAAACACTAATTTTTATTAAATCAGGACAGTGATGGGGATCAGCACAAGTAACAACTGACTTTGTGTGAGCTGGAGTACAGCAGATCCATCCTTCCTAAATTTAGATAACTACTCAGGAGGTTGAACAAGAAGAAGCACCTCCATCTCAGGTTCTCTCTCTGTTTAGTAAAAAGAGATGAGAACCTCTGTCCAATGACTCAGAGATCCAAAAATCTGAGTTAACTTCTGATGGTGACAATAATTTTCCTGTGATTGTAGTATGAAACCCTTCTCCAAGCAAATGAATAAAAAGTATAGTGAATATGGGATATAATACTGTTATCTGTCTCTTCTTTCCTGAGTGCAACAGCATAGAATAAAATACACCACTGCAAAATATGGATTAGAAATAATAAAAGTATTCATCCTGGCTGCTAAAGAGCAGAATCTCCAACCCCTGTTGGACCATAAAAAATAATGCTAAGCAAATAACTTGTCACAGACAACACTGCACTTCCATTTAGCTATTCAAAGGGGCAATAGGACCGATGACTTCCTGTCACTGCCCGTGACATCACAGAATCCCCTGGAAGTTGAGACATTTTCCCCTGGCAGATGAGACCCCTCCGGCCTCCCGAGGATGAAATTCCAACTTCTGCTCCCATGCCTGGCTGGCTGTCACTGTTGCTGCCTTACAGATTGTCCAGGTTTAGAGCAAATTTGGGGAAGAATCCCCCAAAGGAGCTCCGCTGGGAAAAGCAGATCCAATCGGCCCCTCCCCCGAACTGGTCCGGGAGGAAAAAATGCCTCCTTGGAGAAAGGTGGAAAAAACCTGTTTATTAAACAATAAAACCAAAACAATATCAAACAATGAGACCCCTTGCCACTCTAAAAGAGATGACAAACTGAGAAAACCCCGGGTTGTAGCTCAGCTCACTCAGTCTCTGATCAGTCCCTCAGTGCTGGAATTGTCGCAGGCCCGGCCCGGCCCGGTGGGCCACAGCTGCAGCTGCCGGGGCTCTCCTGGGTGCTCAGTCCAGAGCAGTTTCAAGAGGTCCAAAGAAAAGGGAGAAAAACAGTCCAGGGAACTTTGCCTCAGCTAGCTAACACTAACTAAAAAGCAACAGAAGAGCTCTGTCCCGCTGTCTGTCCGCAGACAACACAGTCAGGAGCAGGAATGTGGAGGAGTGAGTGCAGTGTCTGAAAACAAACTGCGCGCTTCTTCTCTCCCCCCTTCACTCTCTGGAACACTCTTAAAGGTGCAAAACTTATTATTCATCATAAACAGAATGAGACGATTGGGGATAAAAGCATCATATAGTCAACCCAGGACACAGATGTTTCTGTAATCTCATCTCCAGGGCTGTCAGGGGTGGACATGGCACAGCTTCCGCAGACAACCTTTCCTCATGCTTCCCCTGCCTCACTGCCAGCAGCTCCTCCTAATATGGGAAGTGAATTTTCCCTGCTGGGTTTTAGAACCTTTTTGTCTTTTCCAGTTAATCAAGGTGATGAAAAATAAGGGTTATTCTTTTCTCTGAAGACTGATTGTGTCCTCCCACACGGCGCTCCTAGGCCAAGCAGCTTACATTCCATGCTCTGTCCTAGGTGATGTTCCTGGGATTCTTATTTCTGCCTTCATTTTTGTTAATACCTCCCTAATTAACCAGAAAGGCAACATCTGAATTGGACAATGTCCTTATTGAACCAAAAGCTGAGTAGGTTTTGTAGAGAAGAATTTCAATTATACATTTCAGCATGCTCTTTACCTCTATCAAGAAAATGTCGTATGAATGGTTATATTCATCTGATGATTCATTAAAAAATATTTTTTTTTTTTCTTGTTGATCTGCTGGCAAAGCAATAGATTCTATCCTGTATTTTCACAATCATCAGCTTTTAAAAAATTATTTTTCCTTCTACTTGTAGAAAGTTCCTTTTTTGAGCTTTCTTAAATTCATTTTGAACTGCAACCATGTGCCATAAAATATATGCTGTCCCTCATGTTCTGATTCAACTTAAAAAAATTAAATATAGTCATCCAGATCAAGAAGAAAAACATTGAATAGGACTAAGCCCACATAAATAGGAAGATAGACACATTTTTCTGCGGCCCAAAGATGAGAAAATTAATAAAAACTAACTCTGGATGTTACTTTTCCCTTTGTATCCTTATTGGATTAGTTTATAAGCTCTGACCATATTAATATTAATATATACAATACCATTTGATGGTATTCAGCGTTATGTGGCATCGTTTCCTGGTTCTGCTGGACTAAAAAACCCTGATATGCACTGTGAGTGACTTTCTCCACACAATTCTTTCAACAGCTCTTAACATTCAGTATGTAAATTACACTTGTTTATATTGCCAATTTACCTCCTATTTAAACCACATTGGAATTTGGACTATTGAGTTTCTGTTAATCTGCCTGGCAGGATTTGGCCTACATTGGACAGAAGGAGGGAGGACGGATGAGGAGAGAAAGAAAAATAAAATAATCCTCAAGCATTTTTGCACATTAAAAAAAATTAACTAAGATAAGCTATTTAAAAATGTTCCTTTAAATTTCTAGTTCTCTCTTCAGTTTAAACAGGTACTTCCAGAGGGTTAATTAGTGTTCAATTTTTCCAGCAAGAACAAAATAATTTCCCACTGAGCTTGAATTTGGCAAAAACAATCTATATCACATTTTCATTACAACTGAATGCATTTTATTTTATTTAAATATGAAGTATTTAAAGCGTGGGAGGGGAGAGAATAGAAATGAGGTATTGAAGGCTTATGTTCATTTTTTATCCATTGTTTATGCATAAAAGTACAAATACATTAAAAATGCCAGCTCATACAAATGCTTAAAATGATCTATCTTGCTAAAAAAATATGTCAAAAGTCTCTAATTCAGATAGGTTGCACTGTATGATATTTACTATATGTATGGTGGAAAAAACTGCTAGCAATGCATATAATCAAGGATTTCATTTTTCTTCAGTTTTTCCACCTCCTTTTTCACTTCTATTCATCTTATTCATCTGCTTCAGGCTTTTGTGGTTTTTTTTTTCTTGTTTGTTTTTTGGCTTTTGTTTTCGCCCCAGAACTTATACCTCATTTTCCTTGTGCTAAAAGCAAGCCAGCAGACAAATAAAGACAAGAGGAACCTGTCAGATCATCACCTACATTGCCTGATAAATCTCTGTGAACTGATCATTCTTCTTTCCCTGCATGGGATCTCCATGTAAACAGAGGTGCATGGATTGGCTTTTTGAAAAGTGGTGGACAATGTTTGAGCTGTCTCCCGCTCCTGCCCTTCCTTCTGATTGCCTGAAAATGCTTTCCATGTGGTCAGATCAGTTGGCAAAGGACTGGAATCAGTGCTTCCTTTGGGGTCAGACTAACTCAAAGGCAAAGAGGTATAGTGGAACAGAGAGATGAGAAACTGGAGAGATCACAGAAAATTATTAAGGTGTTGGTGAGTAGAGAGAATACAAACAAACTCACATCATCTGTTCCCAGAGGTATAAACAGGAATCTCACACATAGGGATCTCATAGCGATTCTATTTGTCACCTCCCTACCCACTTTTGGACAGAAGAGTAAGAGTAAGAATTACAAATCTGAAGGTGGTGATGAGATTAAAGAGGAGGAGAAAATGAGAACATAAGGCAGAGGGAAAAATTATCAGAAGATAGAAGAATAATAATAGGGCAGTTCTAAAGACAATGGTGATTTTCTCGATAACACTGCCACAAACAGAAGTGGGGAAGATGAAAACAAGACTGGTGGACAAAAGTAAATGAAGACAGGTTGTAAACATAGGGATGGTGACAAGATGGTTTTAAGCAGGGGTGATTTCCTTCCAGAATTGACCAATAGTTGTCCATTCACCCTTTGTGTGGAAGAAACGTAAAAAAACATGAGTATGATTTTTAACAAGGATAAAAATAATAATCTGCTTCATGACTGGTTACTTTCTCAGCCCAAATGAAAGCTATCTGAAATTTTTATGAGTAAATTTGACAGAATAAAACAAGGTGCCATTGTGCAATGTAGTTTAATTCTGGGAGAAATGCTGGCTTTCTTAATTTGTTTTATAGTTTTATCTTGCTTTGGGTTTTTATTTTGGTTATGGGCTTTTTGTTTGTTTGTTTCCCTTCTTGGGGTTTTTTGGTTTTTTTTAGTAAATTTAATACAATAGCAAATTAAGCAATCATCAATCTTGCACAGTTAAATACTGCAAAGTTATGAAATTCTGGCATTTACTATCTTCTCTGTGACCTTAATTTAGCTTCTTTGTGTTGGAGATTCCCTCAATTGCTTATTTGGAAAGATTATAGGAATAAGCATCAAGGAAATTGAATCTATTGTCTTCCCATACACATGCAGTCATACACATAAACACCAGCTTGTCTTTCCCAAGAAATTCCAGCCAACAATCTACACCTTTACCATCTGTGTGCAAAGGTTTGCGAGTTCTGTGTAACCCTGAGCTTAAATATTGATATCCAGCTTCTATAGGTATGTGTGACAACGCTAACAGTAAAGTAAAAATTACCCAATAAAACCTTGTGTACTGGTTTAGGGGCCTGATATTGGAGTATCTGCAATGCAACCGTGATGTATTCTCAGTTTGTGTCAGCATGCCAGGAGCTGCAGGAGTTCAATGAGAGTAACCTTCAGTTCAGAAAAGGCTATCTACATCTTTTCCACATGATGAATTCCCCCACAGACTGGCTGGTGGGGCACACACAACACATAAATCAAACCTAACTCAATTTCTACTTTAGTTTTTTCCGCTCACCTTTGAAAAGAAAACAGCATATTATCTTACTTAGTCTAAGGCCATCCTAGCAATTCAAGTGAAAGAAGAAGGGGAAAAAAAGGCAATATATATTTTTAATGAAAACTTGGTAACCTGCAAAAATAAGCTTTTTTTACTCTTTAGAAAGATGCTAAAACTGCAGTGTCCACAATTTTGGGGTAACTGAGGTTTTCAAGTGTCCCTTGTGATAACGGGATCAGTACAACAACCAATTGTGTTCAGTTTATGTACCAGCAACTCAAAGGTAGGCATAAAAATACACACAAAGGACATGAAATTTGCTGATGAAACATAACTGAGAAAAGAAAAACAGTTGATCAAAAAAAAGAAGTCCAATGGTATATTTCTAAACACTCAAAATTAACAAAACCACATATGTGGGCATGAGGTTTGTGTGGTTTACTGTGGAGAGGGGCTGGGGAGTGGATATTAAAAATATATAGGACAAAGGAAATATGAAAAGGGAGAATAACTCCAGTGGCCACTAGAGTACTAATATAATAGGTAAAGGAAAGCTCCAGTGGAGAGAGGGACTAAGACCTGAAAGCATTCAGAGCAGCTGGTAAACCGCAGTAGAAATTGCAAGAAATAAAACCAGAAAAAAAAAATTAAAGAAATCTATATGAAAGCTCTTCTAAGTTCACTGCGCAAAAAGCACCAAGGTTCCCTGCAGTTTCCAAACCTGGGCTGGATGAATGCTTCAACACACAAGGAATATGCCAGATAACAGTTTTGATCTATTTCTTGTTCACACTCACTCAAAACCAAATTTGAGAAAGAAAAAGAAAAGCTCTTTAACCACAAGAAAATAGATGTGCATGTTTCTGCAGGCAAAATCCTCTGGGTTTTCTTATGTATGTGTGTATATATATATGTGTGTGTGCGTGTGTGTGTATGTACTTTTTACATATATATATATATGTATATGTACTTATATATATATCTATATGTATATATATATGTACTTTATATATATATTTATACACACATATACACACATATATATACTTATATATGTATACTTACATATATACTTAAATATATATATACTTAAATTATATATATACCTTTTTTTAAATAAATCACATAAATTTTAAGAAATAATCTTTTGTGCTATATCTCTATTGTTTATTTTGAGGGAAGGGTTTTATATATTTGCACATGTGAAAATGAGTACAATAATAATAAGATGCAGAGCCCGTAAAGCTTTTTGCAATTGATTTGAAAAGAGTAGTATCCATTCTTCCATCTCAATACAACTGCATCAACTTTCTCCCCTGGAAAGGCTGGAGGGGGCTCTGTCTCCACTTTGCATACAAGAACGAAATGGATAAACATAGCCAGACTCAGCCACTGATCAAGCAAAGCAAACAGCAGCAGGGAGGTGTCTTGACTTCAGCAGTCAGTCCTTGACTCCATCCTTTGCCAAAGCTGTGCTCATATGTAGGAGGTGTAGCCAAGACCTTTCTCAGTGTTCATTTAAGGATATTTTTACCTGGAGCAATTTCTGTCCATTTACTACAGAAATCTGAGGTGCCAAAGGATGTCTGATCCAGTGTTTGTAACAGGCTGAGAAGTGATATTAGGCAGAGACCCCGTATAGATCGCTGGGGGTTCTTCAGTCTATCAGGTCAGTCAGGGGAGAAGTCTAATAGCAGACAGTCTGGAGAATAAATGTAGTCTACATAAAAATAGGTAAATTCAATACATATATTTTGAGAAAGAGCAATTTATTATGGCAGCCAAAATTTCTAAAATATTTTTAAGCATAAATATGCATTAATATTAAAGCAATTAATGATGACCTTTTACTGAACATCTAGGTCATCATTCATTTTTATTTGTTACGCATTTCCTACTTTTCTTGGTCTTCCAAACTACCATTATTTCAAATAGTTTTACAGAAGATGAAACTTTGATTCCTGCATTTTATAGGGTAGAGAAGGGGTAAACATTAAATAAATTGTACAGATAATTCTCATAACAGTACTCAAATCTTCCTAGTTCCACCTCTGTGCTTTTTTCTCAATGATGAGCAGTGCTAGGTTCAATTTTGTTGATATATTATTGCTAGTTTAATTAATTAACTCCATACAGATTTTTGTATTAAATAGAATGTTTACACAATGGAACTGTTTCATTTTACTTCCATCTGAAGAAATCAGGAACAGCATCAAAAGGTAAAAATAACCCCAGAAAGTTAAATACAGTAATTCTTTTTCCTGGCAGTAGCGAATACTTCCCTTCCCTTCCTGGAACTTCCCAGAGCTTCCCTTGTTTCTCTGAGGTTTTCTTTCTTTAATGACATTCAGGTAATCTCTTTATTTTTTCCCCCACCTCTAGCTCATTTGTAACATAGAAAAAATAATTGTAAATATTTTGTTCCAAATCTGTTTCTTTAACTCTGAAAGTAGAATATGACCTTTACGTTGGCAGAGTTTGATCACCAGTAAATTATACCAAAAAAAAAAAAATCAAAACCAACAAAAACCCAAACAATAATAAAACGACCTACACCCCCTCTGGCAATAATCAGTGTCCATACAGACTTTGACAAGCACAGCAGAACTGTAGCCATTGCTGAGGGTAAATTCTCAGTCTTGTCAATTCCTTTACTTTCTGGGAGAGAAAGGAAAACAAAGTAAAAATAGATCTAGGGGGAGGAATACCAAAGGAAAAGAAAAAAACACAATGTAAAAACAGCTGCAGCATCTGTAATGCTGCCATTCTTTTCTTGAAAGATGTTTCTTTCTTCTCTTCAATATGGAACTCTGCCCTGCTTTGGATGTAGAAGAAAAACCAACTTAGCTCAGGTATCCAAGACCAATAGATTTCTATCCAGAGATGAACATGACAAAGACCATTTGATACTGAAGATATGGGATTGTTATGTGAATAATTGTTAACTTCAAAACTGGAAGTTATTTGAGAACAAGCAGTGAATTCTGACTTTTAAGTGTGTGAATAAAGGCTGTTATCCACTTTATTCTCTTGTAAATACCTTTTGGGATGCTACATTCTCTCCTCAGCCTTCCCAAGAGACAAATTACCCCCTTTTACTCTGTATCATAATGTAAATATAATTGGTATCATATTGATAAAAAATCCATTAGAAGCTTTGTGAGATTTGTAGATGAACTTCGTTTAAGAGAAATTGCACACTTAACCTGCTCAGGCAATTTCAGACAGTTAGTCATGTATTTATAGCCTTAGGCATTCAAACTTCATCACAAATCTGTTGCAATGTGCACACCAATCCATATGTGACAGAGGATGCCTTACTTGAGGCAGTGAAAAAACACAAGTTTCATCTGCTGGTCTTGCATCAGAAACATTTTTAAAGACTTCAGATCCAGAGTGGTGGAAGGAAACATTTTGATTTCTGTTATCTAAGTTCCCATGCAGTCCAAAAAGAACTCTACTTTCCAGGAAATGCAGCCCCAGGGCCTCATACTGAAATATTTTCTCTACATTGTCCATCTCTGCTGGTTAGTGTGTGAAAGGAGAAAATTATTTATTTCCTTGTATAATTCTGGGAATCTGGGGTGGTTTTTTTACGTTTTTGAGGGGGCATGTAGTTTTGTCTTTCTGATTTTTTAAAAAATATTTTAGTAAGGAAAACATATTCTTATTTAAATATTGTTATGCAGGGAGAACAAACAAACAAACAAACAAAACCCTGCGATTTTAAATATAGCAGTCTAGCTACTAAAAAAGCCCATAACAGTTTTTCTCTTGCCCTGAAATGGAAATCAATTTTTTTTTCCAGTTAAAATATTTCCAAATTATATTTCTTATCAATTTTTGAATGCTTCAGAATCTCAAAAGAAGCAGCAAAAAAATCTAATTGAAATTTTTTGAGAAAGAAAAAAATATGAATTTATTTCTTCATATGTTATTTTAAATTGTTTTAATAAAAAAAAAAACAACTAAAAGTATTTATGTACTGTTCAAAGAACAGAAGAAAACTGACACTAAAGTTGCCTGTAGAGGGAAAAAGTATTAAAATCTTCAATTAAGTACAATATCTCCCTTTTTAAAAGCTTTTTGGCCCCAATGCAATTTACTCGAGACTGTGAGTCAGAGGACCGTTATATTCCCTGAATACTGACTCTGACTATCACTTAATACTGATTTAACAACCACAAGAAGAACTTTGCTGTTTAAATATTTAACATTCCATTCAAATGTGAAACAGCACAGTGGAAATTGGTTCACAGTCTCTGACACAGGGTCCCTTACAGGAGAAAAGTAAGGACATGTAAGAGCAGAAGTCAGAAAGTCAAAGGCACAAAATGAGGTGCTATTAGCAAAGGAAGTAAAATGGATCAAGAAAAAGTTCTCCAGGAGCCTAAGAAGTGAAGCGTGGACAAAGGAAAATGTTAAGTCTGCTACTTAGCAGAAGGGGAAGAAGCAGATAATAGGTGGCAAGGAGAATTCTGAAATGCTTGATGGGTTTGATGCTTGAGCTGACAGTGAAAAGGCAATGATAGTTAACAAAGGGAGAAAGAGGCCACGAGGTAGAATTAGGATTGCCCGGGTTAAAGAATATGAGATAACCTGAACATTGTCAAATCAGCAAAGGCTGATGAAATTTAATCTACACTCTTAAAGAGTCTGCCAGGAGAAGTGTGAGGGAACATTTTGCATTCATTTTCGAGAACTCATGAGAAAGTCCAAATGAACTCAGAAAGGACAGTTATATTCTGGGATTTGGAGGAAGCATATCAGTGGGACTCCGGGCCAGCAAAGTTGTCTTCTTTAGTACTGTGTTAATTAGCATTACACTTCAAATGCATTGGAATGCTCTTCTCTGCCCCACAAAAAAAATACAAAATTATTTTTTTCTGTCTTTCAGAACAAGGAGCAGAATGAATCTCTGGCAGCCTGGGCAACTTATGTCCTGATCCAGTGATCACTGGTGTCAAAGAAAATCTTTTCTGTGGATTTCAATGGGCTTTCCATCAGCATGTCTATGAGTGCTCTGAATGAGAATGAGAAGGGGATTACAAGTGTAAACAGAAGCTGAAATGTTTTAGTCTATTTTCCTAGGTCCAGCAGAGAGGATTACAGAAAGTAAAGAAAAAAGTATGAATACATTGATTTGGGGGCTTAATAACTTAAAGCTCAGCACATAGCATAAATATATATTTTAATTTTCTTCTGGCTTAAGCCAGACAATGCAGAAAGAAACAAATAGCTTAACAGGTGATGGTTTCAATCACATTTTAAACACGATTCCACTTTCTATTTCCATAGTGCATCTAAAATTCAGAAATTGAAACTAAAAACTGAGCACCTGATTCTACTCAAACTTAAAAGACTTTTATACATTTTGTGAGAATTGTCATTGAATGAAAATGTGCAATCTAGACTCTCACAAGCGAGAGTAGAATCATAGCAATAGCATAATTATTACAGTTTGTATGTCTGACTTTTTAGCTAGATGAGTGTGAAAACACATTCAAGTAACTTGTAGATGAAGTTGCATGCCTAATTTGCAAGCATTAAGAGGGTTACATGTGCAGATTGGATAATTATGTACACACACAGTTATCGTTTGACATTTGCCCAGACAATTATCTAATCTGTGCTTGGAATTGTGGACCCAACTTGACTGTGTCTGACACTTGCTGTCAAACAGTGTGAAGTTCACAGGCAACTTCCCTGAGGTCCTGGGCTTTGGCTAGCAGCTTGGGGAACAGAATGCATTAACTTCCTCTAGAGGTAATTAATATCTTCCAAGGAATCTCATCTGGAAAGAAAATGCATTGCAGTCTTGGATATGTGAAGGAGCAGCATTAAATCAGCAAAACAAATATTTTAAAGACAAATACGAGGTAAAAGCATTAATTACACTTCGTAAAGACAAGTTCAGCGAATGCTACATATGGAGTACTACGGCAAAAATCATCAAGAGGATCCTAGGAAAATAATATTTCCATTACAGGATTGGCTTGCATGCTATATTGGCCCAGGAACATTCATAGTCTTCCTCACACGGTGGATGAAAGGCCCAGAAGACGAGCATGGCTAATGGTCGTTTATATTAGGCTTTGCCAGGTCAGACCTCACATGCATTACTTGAGACATTATAGAAACTGGGTATAAAAAAAAAAAAAACTACATAGATGAAATAATCTGCATATTTTTAATGATTGAATTATCACCACACTGATTTCAATCACATGTATACTATTTACATAAAAGTTAAGTCCTGAAAATTTTCAGGCATGTTGGGCCCATGCAGTTAAATTGCACTTTTGAACTCCCAAATGTTAACATGTTCCTCTCTCTCTTTTTTTTCTCCCTCTTTATTTTCTAGGAAACCGATGCCACAATGGAGCATTATGCACTATATTTCAAAAAGAAAAGACTGATTGGAATGGATTATGAGAAGAGAAAGAGAATAATAAAAAGGACTGGAAAATAATGCCTCCAGTTTGAGGAAAGGTTAACAGAGCTGGCCATGTTCAGTCTGGCAAAAAGGAGATTGAGGAGAGACATAAAATATCTGCCCACAAATATGTAAAGGGACGTTGTAAAAGGAGAAAGAATGAATTATCCTCCCTAGTCGATGAGGAGCAAGGGGTAACACGCTTATGCTGCAGAGAGAAATATATGTTTAAAATCAGGCTTGTTGAATAATGGAAAAATGTGTTTGCCAGTATGTTTTCTAAATCTGAGAAAACATTATCTATCTACTTTTTGTTTGGTTTAGTACGAAAACTCTGACAAGCATTTTCTCTTTATATATATGTTAGTAAAAGGGCAATTATTCTCAGGAACAGTGAATGTACTCAAAAAGCATGATAAAGGGTGTGCTACTGAGTACACTGTCAGACCGATTGAAAGCATGAATTTGTGCTCAAATTAAGAAATATTTATGCTGAAACTTTGCTGCAAGTTTGTGTTTAAAAGCACATAACTTCTTTTTTGAGATGTTCAATACTATTAGAGTGAGTTTGGCTCTCACATGAAAATTGAAATTAACTTCTCTGTTCCAGCAAGTTACCTTTTTTACAAAAAACAGAGTACATGTCTGAAGTTAAATACAAGAGTCTTCTTCCTGAAGGCAAAATGTTTTGCTTTTGGTCATATTTGCCATGTGTTAAGCTTGTATGCATTGAAAGATTTGATCCCATTTTTTGTTTCATAAGGGTCACAATCAGGCCTGTGTCTTTTAATCTATTAGATTTAATCTTCCAAAGGGTGAAAATTAACAGAACTTTATTGATTCAGGTGGAGCCATCTTGGTGTGCTCTCTACATGCATTTCATACTGACCATGATACCATAACTTAATATGTCTGTCAGCAGTCTTGCCATAACTTGGTATCTGTTCAGCTTCTCTCCTATTGTCTCCTGTAAGTGTGTAAATGCAGGGCTATTCTTATTTTAACCACAAGCAAAATACCACTAATTCCATGGTGAAACATGTCATCATCAGAGGGGAGGAAAGGAAGAAGGATGTTGTCTGCAAGTGAAAGTGATGGGAGCATTTTAAGTACAGAGAATGTAATTATTCCATTTGGAATTTAGCCAGATCATCTGGCTATACATGCTGTATTTGCATGAGGTGTATGGGGGAAACCACAGATTTCTAATGGTTGAAATTTTTCAAGCCCTTGGTTTTACACCCCATCCATCTAAAAGGAGTGTAGTTGCACTTCCCTATTTTCATTCAAAACCACTTAAAAAGGTGAGCTCCTATATAATTGGAATTTTAAAGGAGTTCATGTTGTGTTTATGGAGCAATCACTACTAAATGATTTCATTTAAATTTTTCATAAGCTACACTCTATGAAAAATTAAAAGAAATAGACTCTTCAGAAGCCTTGCTAAGAAATAAAGTCTCTTAAAGGAACACACATACCATCTAATCACACACATTTTCAAATGTCGAGTTTTCTGCATACAGATAAACAGAAGACAGCATTAATGGGGAGAAAGATGCAGGCACTTTTTCCTTACTCTGTCAGTAGTTTTCATTCAACTAGAATATCAGAAATGGGCTGCACCAACCCAGGGAGATTCAATCCAGCAATGAGAACTGTCAAAAGAATGGAAGGAAAATGGCACATCAGTGAAGAAGAAAGCCTATTCTTCATCCTTTCAGTTGACACTGGTTTGTTTTTAACCAAAAATGCATCATACACAGGACCAAAGACAGCTTGAGAAAGCAGACCTAGTCCTACTGATAACTAATTAAAACTCTGTCTGAATGGGAACCCCGGGTGCTAAGTCTGTCTCCAGTTTTGAAACCCCAGTAGTCATTGTTTCAGCCAGATCCCTGCTGGAAAATAAGTGATGGACTTTTCCAGGGAATTTAAGAGCAGACACAGCATCAGTCTGAACCTCTGATCTGTTTTCAGGGCCCCAGAGTGAGTTACAGGTAGAGAGCTTGGTCAATACCCTCTCTGGGAACCTGTGGTTTGACAACTTTCAATTCAACTAGTTTGAGATGCCCAACCCATGGGACTATTATTAATTAATGCAGAGTAAAAGTTCTTTAAATTGCAGGGGAAGTGCTTACAATGTTTTCATTGTATAATCCATTCGATTTTTTTTATGTAACCAAACTGCATATCCCAAAATTTTACAAGATTTACAAAACACAAGTATATGGTTTTAAGTATACTTCCATTTCAAGCACCAACCGGTCTATTTAGATTTCCAATGGTTCAGACAGAAAAAAAAAAAAAAAAAGGAAAATTAAAATTTTCAAAGTTTCTGGAAATAAGATGTGAAAGTTCATGAATTGAATTTTTGGGGAAAAGACTGAAAAAAGACCATGCACAGTCAATAAAAAGTTTGTTCTTTGAAAAACGCTTTAAAATAAAAATTTTTAAAAAAGTGTCTCATTAAAATGAATCTAGGTTGATTTACAGTAGCTGTAATCAAGGGTTACCCGACCTTATAAGCTGTGCTATTCCATTTATAATAAATCTCAGTAGTTAAAAATAGATGAGCTTAGGACAGATAATAAAAGGAACAGTTTTAGAAAGTTACATGATTATTACAGAGAGGCTTCACCATGCCATCTGTCGACAGCAACCATGGTAGCGCAGTGATGAAGTGCAGAGAGGTTTCTGAAAGGTGTTTAAAACAATCCAACTTCTACCTGCTTTTCTGTCAAAATTCTCACCAGCCTAATGTCTTGACACATGAACTGAGGAGGAGCTGCAATTTCTTCTTTGAATAATGTATTGAGAGCAGCTCTGAGTGGAAGGGACTTGGAGGTGTTGGTTGACAAGAAGCTTGACATGAACTGACATTGCTCACTCGCAGCCCAGAAAGCCAATAATCTTTTAAGCCTGTGACTTTGTTAAAATGATGCTTAATCATTGCCTGTACCATGTCTATGTCAACTGTGAGGGTTTTGACCTCTCCTCTCCTCTCCTCTCCTCTCCTCTCCTCTCCTCTCCTCTCCTCTCCTCTCCTCTCCTCTCCTCTCCTCTCCTCTCCTCTCCTCTCCTCTCCTCTCCTCTCCTCTCCTCTCCTCTCCTCTCCTCTCCTCTCCTCTCCTCTCCTCTCCTCTCCTCTCCTCTCCTCTCCTCTCCTCTCCTCTCCTCTCCTCTCCTCCCCTCCCCTCCCCTCCTCTCCCAATGCCAAGAAACAATTCACAATTAACAATATACCAGACATGATCCAAGCAATTTAAAATTATATAGGTGAGCTATTATTAAAAAAAAAAAAAAAAGGTATTTTAGCTCAGATTTCCAAAGGGCTCTGTTTATTAAAGAAGTGCTGGTTTCTGAAAACTTGAAGAGAAATGATGGTATATAATGAATGTGAGGGGAAAAAGCAAAACTACTTAAATTTGCTTAGCAGTTGTAAAAAAATAAAATAACGAAAAAAGTCTGGTGCTTAAACAAAAGTGTCACAATGCCAAAATCCTTCAGAGGTTCTTTGTCTAGAAAGACTTCTCAAGATGTTTGTCATGTTTACATGCACATGCACACACACATGCACACAAATATTTGCTGAATTCATTAATTTACATACATAGATTTTTATAATTTCCCCCCTATTTCCTTATTAATTTAATTGGCTGGTAGTTATCTGAGCTTCCAGTGGGGAAAAATAAGCTAAAACACTCAACCATTTGTATTTTTGGATACTTTTTTATTATTTTCAATATTGCAACTTTTATTTGATGAAAGTTACTATTAACATATTTTCATAATCTTCTCAGCCTAGCAACAGCAGGAGTAAAAGGTGTGAGGGGCATGCAATATTCATGAAATTAAGGAGAGTTGAGATGAAAGGGAGTTCCATTAGGGAGACCAAGTGTGACAATATGACACATATTTGCATATTTTACACTTTAAATCTTTTCAGCACATCCAAGTTGATATATGGATGTAAACATGCATTGCCAGTTTTTAGCATATTATAAGCCCTCAAGACTTTGCATGCATTTTAATATGTTTCATTATTGCTGCAGATTTTAATTTCGAAACTGCACAGCTTTGATGGAAGAAAGCTGGAAGTCAAAGCATCTGGCCTCTGCTTCAGGCAAGCACAACCTTTTCCTTGAACACTTTTTATATAAGCAATTCTATTTATTTATGTGTGTGTGTAAGTTGTGTGTATGCGTGTATGCAAGGGGTGACAAATGTGAGATACACTTTGTTTGACACACATACTACTGGGAAAGGGAAGGGAAGAAAAGGGAAGGGAAGTTCCAGGTAGGGAAGGGAAATGGAAGGGAAGTGGAAGGGAAATTAAAGGGAAGGGAAATAGAAATTAAAAGGAAGGAGAACCATCTAGATTCTGTAGGTATATAGATATTCTAACCAATCGAATTTATTTATAACTGCTATAGTTTTGCGATTGTCCACCAAAACAGAAAATATTTCAAGATTCATGATTGTGTTTGTTTGGCCATAATTTTTTTGGTTTTGAATTTGTTTTTGTTTTCTTCGTTTGGTTGCTTGTTGTTTTTGTATTTTGAATTTTGTTTGTTTGGTTAGTTTTTTTATTTCCTTTTAACATTTCATCATCTGCCTCATTTTGTCGTTTAATTGTATAGGAAAGAGAGCATGACTCAATGTTGTGAGGAATACCATGAGTCATAATAATATTCTGGTATTTATTTCTTAGCTTTTGATCTTCATATCATAACACCTTATAAATACATTCATCCTTTACATTTTCTTAGTTAGGTGTACTAAAGCCATCTGTGCTCAAGCGTATTGTTAAATAATCAGAAACCAGCACTTGCTACAAATAACTGTGTAGGTGGATCTGACCTATCCTTATTTCCCTTATTCTTGAGAGAGAGAGAGAAAGTATTTCAAGGGACGATGTTTTGTGGCAAAACTGTCTATTAAGAGTATTTTTATTTCTGACGTTGCAGAATTTAACTTAATGTAACTTATTGAGAGAGAGCTGCCTTATATGAACATAAGACACAGCTTTGTCTGCTCAGTCACCAGAACCACCCAAATTACATACAATATAATTAGGTAGCTCAGAAATTGCAACACAACAAGGTCCTTAGGAACTGGAAATCCTTTCTGTTGCCACATTCACAAAAGACTGTTCTAATGGGGTACCCACAAGTTATCTAGAACAAATTGCTCTAGTATTTCACCACCCTTACAGTAAAGAACTTTTTCTTGATATCTAATCAAAATCTTTCCCCTTTGAAGCCATTTGATGTCAGTTTGAAGCTGTTTCCCCTTGACCTATCACTCCATGCTCTTGTCTCTCTCCAGCTCCCTTGAAGGTTCAAGAGAAGTTGGACATGCCTCTATAAACCATATTCAAGAGAGGAGAAACCTGGGAAAAGTCCTGTTTTTATTTCCTGTTTTTTGCAATGAGAGAGCCCCCAATACTTTTGACAGGAGGTCGTGCTGGGCCCAGCAGAGATAAAATGACCATTGCAGGCCCAGGAGAGAAATTAACTTTTTCAGTGCACAGATGAAACTTCAATTCTCTCTCAAGTAAGAGAAAAGAGTGAAGGCATGTAGAGCAAACAGCATAGAGACACTGAGGTCAGTGAAAAAAAAGTCAGATGGCAGATGGGAAGAAAATTAAGAGACGCAGTTTCAGTTTTGAACTGAAATGCTTTTGTACGGCCATGGTGATGGACTATGATACACTAAAATATCCTGTAATTCATGAAAGCATGGGGCAATGGAATGCTCAAACTGCAGACATGAGCAAAAGCACTGTGCTGAAACAAAAAGATTTTGAAATTGTGATTCAATGAGAAGTTTGAACAGAGGCAGATAAGAGTGATGAAGACCCTTTGCCCCCAAAGAAGAAAAAGAAAACCTCGGTTCCTAGAAATGGATGAAGAAAATTTTTGTTTCTATGCTTAAACAACTCATCCTTAAAATTGCATCCCAATAAGCTGAGATGACTCGTGTTTGGTGGTTGTGGGAAGGCTACCAAACCGTGGGAGAGACTTCATGGCTGGAGATTTTCGGGGCTGCTGCTATTCATGAAAATTAAAGCCATGAGAGAACAGTTTGTTGTGGAAAAGTCTCCATGGCGTGGCAAGAGAGACTCCTCTCCCTAAGTGATCCGAAAAAAAACTATTTTAGGGGTGTTAAACTGAGTGAAAATACCAAATTTTGTCTCTATACATTGTCAGTGGGGAAAAAAAGAAGAGTTGGGGGGAAGATAAGTCAATCCATTCTCCATTCGCCCTGTATTATTGTCCTTCATAAGTAATTGAATTGAATTTTATTCTAGCAGTACAGATTACAAATGGGATTTTGCAGAATCTTACTTTGTGCTTTCATTTTCTTACATGTTTTCTGAGAGTGAGACTCTCTAGCAGGTACTAGCGTAGAATGTGCTAACATAAATGACATCCTAACTGTCCAATAATAAATAATAAATAATAGAATGATATTTTTCAGACTTAAAACCTATAAAACTGTGCTGCTGTCAGGGATGAGCACATCCTTCTCCTGAATTAGGGAAGATGGAGAGGAGGGAGCTAGGAAGTCAGTGCATGTAATGTGCTATGGGGGATGAAGTTGTGCTAATGAGTGGGATAAAAGCCCCAGTACCTGCACTGCAATAAATAGTCCCTATTGTATTTGTTGCATAACAAGAGTAGGTTTGGAAATATCACAATCATCTTATAGAAATGGCTCTGTTGTTTTGCTTAATAGTTTACTGTGGATTGCACTGAAAAGTGTTTTTAAGAACTGACAATGATATCAATTCCATGGCATTATTTTAATTTTCTATATTTTGGTATTACACAGTGTTCCCAGGCACACTTAGAAATTATGCAAGTAAACAAGGCCTTAGCCTAAGTAATACAACATCAGAAGGAAGATGTTATAGCTGTGACTGGCTGGTGGGGCTCAGGAGCACAGAGACCATAGGGGAGGTTTCTCTGTTAAGGAAGGCAGTTTGGCACTTCAAAATAGAAGTTTAGTGGCTGCCTTGCACAGATATTGTTGATGTTCCCCTAAAATGAATAACTGTGTGGCAAAATACTGCTTAACCAGCATAAGTGGTGGAGAACCATGCTTTGAACCAAGCACAAGAGAGAAAGTCAGAGGAAGAGGGAGAACAATAAAGGTGAAAAAGCTTGATCCAGACTTGTTATTACCTAGCCGTCATCACAGAGGTGTTGTACAGGTTAACAAATTAAAGTCCTTGAACTTTAATAAAGGGCTGTAGAGATGGATATTACTGTTATTGCTGTAATCAGTGCATGGTGACAGCACAGGATGACATAGATGCCATCCTTTCCAAGTTCACATTCACCCAAAGCTGCTGCTTGTGGCACTTATGGACTTCTGTGTGTGCATAGAGAGGCAGTCAGACACATTTACGCTGGCAAAGACAGTGTGGGATTCCTGAATTATTGCCACAGCTCTGGTGTTGGATGGCAGGTTTTGACTTTGCACTCCTGAAGTTACATGATAAGAATCTAATTTATTTCTAAGGGCCTGCAAAATATCTGATCTATTGGTGCATTGTCCAATAATGTTTTTGAAGACATTTCAATTTTGATTATTGATTTCATTTTTCGTAAAATTTTGCCACTGAAACAGTCAATGATAAGGCAGTGAATGACAACCTAGCATGCAGGCTGAGTATAACCTACATAAATGATAAACCATATGCACAAATATTTCTCAGGGTAGTGGCAACTTCCGTACAGTTTAATTATAAAATATCTTACTGCTTGTATTTCTTTTGCACCTCCCTAGACATCTTTTATGGTCACAATTAGAGAAGCAATAGAGGTAAGGTGAATCCCTCATTTGAACCAGTTCTGCAAATCTCATGTTTTGCATTCTTGATATGAATATTTAAATAGTCAACACCCATGTGTAGTTCATTTCAGGTAAATGGCCAAGCTCTTATGATTCCACTTGTAACATCCACCATGCGTTCCTGCGACCTTGTTGTGATGGTTGAATAGTCTGAGCTGCGAAAAAGAAACAGACATAAAATAAGAAAAAGCAAGCTGGCTTTCAGCTTTAATACACGTGAAGCCCAACAGAGCAGAGATAAGAGCTGTCACAAACATTTTGATATTGACATTTCTCACCATAAATCCATAGAAGACACATACTTCTGCCAGCACTAAGTACACCATTGGGTGTTAAGAAACAATTTTTGTTGCTACTTATTCTCAAATGGGACAGGGATGGGAAGAGGTGAAACAATTATATTTGTGCAAAAGCTATTTCCAAGCCTTGCTTATCTCAACTGCATCTGTTAAAATGTGAAAATGCCCTTGTTTATATTTTCAGCCCTCAAAAAAACTCTAAAAGTATTTGTGTTAGACCTTCTAAAGGAGAGATCTTTGCAAAAGCTTAGAAAGAATTGCTTAACAGTAGTTTGAAAGTCAAGGTCAGAACATGCTTTGCTAAAAAGAGTGAGTGGCAAACCCAAATCTTCCTCAAGCAAAATGGTGCAATTTGGAATAATAATTATTACTGCTACTGCATAATTTAAATTTTACACATTGCTTTCAGATATAAATCTCTGACTGAGTTTGGGAATTTGGATATAACTTGTTTTTTCCATTTTTTTAAAAAAAACTACCTCTATGCAGTGTTGCATGCACATTAAAATATTGTAACCTCAATACAAGAAAAAGGTACAGAGGTATGGATAAAAGAGGGAAGTATCCTAGGTGAATCACATGAGAAATGTGGTGCCTTTGGGTAAACAGGAACATGATTATTGTGGTATGTTTTGACGCAGCATTGGCTAAAATTTGCCCATGAAAGCCTAAGCAAAATGCAGGTAGTATAGACAGAATAGGAAGGGAAACTTGAAAACCAATGAAAAACTGGGAGTATTTATTAAAAACAAAAACAAAGAAAAAAGCAAAGACAAAGAACAAGCTCTTGTCTGCATGGAAACCAAAGAACATTTTTTCTCTTTAGGTTTTTCAAGATAATCCTATTGATTAACAATTTCAAGGGCCATGGGTGGGTCCTGGATTAGTTACTGCTCTTTTTACTCTGGGACCCGTCCAATTCAACTGTAAGCAAGCTTGAACACAAGACAGCTGTAAGAAAATTCTTTTTTATACATACATGTACAGATACTATTTTGCATGGATACTCACATGGAGATAGAAACAAGAAAATCATAATTAAATTTATTGCATTTGTTATGGGTAATTCATTCTGAACAATGCTGAGACTGTAATACTTGTTGGCCCAGATCTGCTCCATCCATCTGTATCCAAATACAAATATGTGTATATATATATACCAAAATATGTCTGTATGTATACATGTGTATGTATTTATGAATATACAGAAATAATTTATATATATATATATACATATATGTATGTATGTAAAATAAGGAGGGAAAATAATAACAAAAGGTATAGAAACCACAGTAAAAGCTTATGTCACAGATTTCTTAGCTAATTTTCATATCCTTGGAAGACAAATGCATTTCTCTCTGTGAACGAGTATTAAAATGCGTTGATCGTTCAAGAAGATACCTGATGACAACTTGAAATACAGATAAATTATAATTTCTTCTCTCATTAGCAAACTATAAACTGTCAGAATCTGTGGACGCTAAATTTGTTATTAAACTTTGCCAAGATAGATGCTGCTAATAAGATGTTTTTCTTACTGCTATTATCTACAGACAAACTGATTTAGGGTTTTCTTTTCAGTGCTTCTGCTTTTCTCTAAGAATTAAATTTACACTTGAAAAAATCCTTATTTCCATGGCTTTAAAATATGAATTTGATTAATGAGTGGTACTGTATGATTAATACAAATCTGTAAGTTATAAAACTAGTATTACAATTTTGAAGACTTGAGACAGAATTAAAACACTTAGTTTTATTTTTTTTAACTTTTTTTTCTTATTAATAAAAAAGCTAGATATTAAAACAAAGGAACAGGAGCTCAGTGTGGTTTATATAATCATACTAAGAAGAATTAATATAATTTTTAGAGAAGAGAAATCTTCAAGACATTTACCCTACTCTTTCCCTTTGGAAAATTGCTCATGTATTTATTTATATATATAAATAGTGATGCCCTATAATAGTGATGTCCAGCCTTACTCTTAGACTTGAGTAATCTTTTTTTTTTTTTTAATTAAAGCAAGAACAATGCTGGTAAAGTAGTAATGGGCTCAGGGCTATATGCTTCATTTTGCCTTCTTAGGGTAGTAGTCATTGGTTTATTTCACAAATCAGTGGAAAGGCAAACTTCTTATCTTGGAAGTCAAAAAATATGTTAGATCAAAGAGTATTTCTACTTTGGATCTTCTGAATGATAGTAGGAAAAAGTCCAACTTCATTCCAAATGTCATTCTCAAAAAGAGTGTGTAGTTCAGTATCAACAAACCAAAGGACTATGAAGAAATTTGTTTATATATGTGTTTATATATGTTTGTATATATGTTCACTCCAGGTGAATTTAACTAAATTTAGCTAAATTTCAAAAGTCCTTTCCAAATTATTCTATGACTCTATGTTATACAGTAACTGTGTTGGAGCAATGCTGAACTTTGTGTTCTGTAAGACTTGAGGTAGAAATTTGCCACATGTCTTCTAATTCAAGTTAGGATCCTGCTTAGGATCCTAAAACACTGTAGTGAAAGGACACATCACAGAACCAGATTTCTGAAAAAGCACATTATTTTGGTTACAGGAAAATATTTCTTTATCTTTTTATCCCTCTCTCATCCTTCATTGTCAATGAGCATTTTAAACTAATGATATTTTTTCTCATTTTCTGACCCTATAAGGATGAGGCACAGCATGTTTAATGAATATTTTGGTTTATGCAAAATGCAAACCTTTGTGTATTAAAATTATTAGATCAGGACAACAGAGTCCAATAAATCAGGTTGTTTACTTTAGCACAACCTGGCTTATGCTTAAGCATTAAATGGCCCTTTTTTTTTTTTTTTGAAAGCTAGCAAAAAACGTTATCTAAAAAATTTCAGAATTTCTATGTTCTTCTTCTTAGTATCACAATGTCATATAAAATCAAATTGTTAGTTCCATATGATATTACAAGGCTCAATTCTTTTTGGTATAAGAGGAACTGGAAGAGAAAAACAAGGTACTTGTGTGCCTGTGAGTATGAGCATCTATGACTTCATCTGTGTTGGAGTCAGAGGGAAAGAGAGAGAGTAAAAGAATGAATAAGGAGGGAAGAGAGATTTAATGAAAAATTTGGATTATAACAATGCTTCTCAATAATAAGTCCACCCCTCAAAGCAAATTACATTTATTTTGCAACTGTGAAAGCCTTAGTATTAGTTCTGACACTTTAAAATATGCCTGCATGGCTGTGCCACGTTCAAGCTGCCAGCTTTGCAACAGCCTCAAAGCCAAAGCAGGAGCATAAGACTTAAAGACAGAAGTCTAATTTTTGAGCACAGGATCAGTAAGGCATGTAGACAAACTTCTGGAAATTAAAATGGGCTAGAGCTTGAATAAATATATTCTATTCCTCGTCATGCCTCCCCTCTTACACGTATTCTTTGCTGCAAATATTATCCAGAATTTCCTGCCCCTGAGGTCCTGACAAAATCCACTTGGCTGGGATGAAGAACATATAAAAAAATGTTACTTGAACTTGGGACAGTAGCAGACAATGCATGAGATTTGGGGACTGAGAATATGGAATCTCTCTCTCACCTTATTTATCTGGGATATAATCTTAATAATCACATTCTCAATGGACCTAAAGCCAAAAAAGAAAAAAAAAAATAAAGACCACTGTGTATAAAATCATTAAATTAAATGTTTTCTTAACGGTGAGAGGATGTAATATCTGTCTAGCTCAGCACCTGTCAATGTAGCTTGAAGTAGGTAAATTTGTTTCTATTTCACAGGAAAAAAAAAAAACAACAACAAAAAAAACCCAGAGAATAAGAAACAGTAAGGTTGTGTCTTTCAAAGGAGCTTGGTAAAGTTCACTTGACACCGAAAATGTCATTTATAATGTTGAGCTTGCTGTTGTTGCTTTGGAGAGGGAACAGAAAAGAAAAATTTTTCTACAGTAAGATTGGCATCCATGATGCCCAGTACCTATCAGTAAAGGTGTATGCGTGTGTATATATGTAATATATGTATATATATATATATATATATATATATATATATATATATATATATGTGTGTGTGTGGGTGTGGGTGTGTATATATATATGTGTGTGTGTGTGTGTGTGTATATATTTTTTTTTTTTTTCCCAAGACAGAAACTTTTACTTCTCCATGTTCAAGTGTAGAATCAGTAACTTCTGTTTGAAGACAGTGTTTCAGGATACAAACAAAGGTAATCTTTTACTGCTCCTCATCCAGAAATAATTCAACAATCTTTGAAACTCAGGGTTCTTCACAAAAGTGCTGGGTTTTCAATTACACCTCAACAGATCCATACAATCCAAAGTTACTCTAGTGGCTTTGGTGTATCATTTCCAGATTCTTCCTGTGAAGCACCTTCCATGAGACTCTATTAAAAGTAGTAAAGGTGAAGCAGTTGTAATCTGAATCTCTAGGAAGATGCTGAAATGTAGCCTTGAACAACATTACAAATAACAGAGTTCTGTGTATGAAATGTCCTAGACAATGCTGATTTATAAAGAAAATGGCCTGAATTTCTCCCTAAGATAATAAGCTTATCTTTTAATTGTTAATATATGGCTAGGAACTGATAGCTGGATGATTTGTTCATACATTTCTTATTTTTTGCTGCAAACATCTTGTGAAGTGCACTGATTCATGCCAAAAGAAAAAAAAAAAATTCTCATTTCTATGGTAAATTTTAGAAATGGGTACGTCTTTTTATCTGCAATCCAGTCAATATAACTGAAAAATCACATGGTCCTTTTCTCTTTTCTAATCACCTTTATTTTTTTTGCCTTTCCCTCCCTCCCCAGAGACTAGTAGTATAAAGTTAAAAGACCAAATGGAACAGATCAGATTTTGTCTCTAATTTCTAATCTGGGCGCTCTTAGTTCATTCTTGCATAAAGGCTATTTAAAGTGTTTACTGCTGGGTTTCATCTCTTCTAACCCCAGATATGTTATAATATGGTGTATATGTCTGAGCCAGTTGTTTTAAATCTGTCTATAGTCAGTCAAGAGAAAGTGGCATGACTAGTGGCAGCACATCCATTGTCTCTCTCTTACAGTGGAATGAATGGTGTCCAGATGTTATCAATTTTCCTATATTAATCTCAAAAAACTGATGATGACCACTCCAAATCCAAACTCAGAAGGTTAGATTGAGGCAGATGAATCACATCCTTAGTTATTCTTTGAAAGGAGCTGACAACTTTTAATTCTAAATGTGGGGGTTTTTGGAAAATATTTAACCAGATAATTTTAATCTACATTATGTAGAATCTTGTATTATTGTTTTTTCAGCATACAGCCTTCTTAGGCAATGGATCCAAAGTTGTCAAGTAGGAGAAATGAGTTTATTTCATTCCAAAATGTTCCTTTTAACACCCCAAATTCTTTCTTATCTTATATCATAATCATACACAGAATGAAATGTTGAATTTGGCTCTACAACTGAGTATGTCCTTCCTAACAGCCTAATTTGTTATACAGCTATATCTCTGTGAGAACCAGTATCTTCATTAGGCTCACTTCCATTCTACTTATATCAGCTTGCTTAGATCAGTTTCACATAGATAGTGACTTTTCTGGCTATGAAAGATACGTGTTTAGCAAGATGATGTTCTGTAGTGGATGAAATTCCTGATCTCACCCTGCACAAAACAATCACAAACAGCTTAAAAATGTTCTATTGTGTGTGGCAGCTGCAGTGTCATCTTCATTTTTAGTCCATTCTTGCAGCACTCAGATGCCTCTTAATAGGTAATCTACATGATTGCAGGCAGGTACTCCAATTCTAGGATGAGTGGTAAGGACTGCAAATAAGAACAAAAATAGAAAATACTCTTGATGCTTTATGATCTTTTCACACACGGGAAATCAAGAATCTCCAGTTGAAAATTGTTTCAGCAAACGTGAGAAACTGGAGAGGAAGACTCGTTCTCTGCAATCATAGCACTGCATCACATCTCTTCCTAAGAGTTCACTAAATACTTCACAGGTATGGATTACTCTGTTTTTGAATCACATCAGTCTGGTTAGGGAGTTTGACTGAAGGCAAGTGAGCTGATGCAGTGGAGGTTGGGTGACTTTTTGAAAGAGTGAGTTATGGGCATGCTGAGAAGGCCAAAATGTTCATCTCTAATGCCTTACTTAGGCTGGTGAAATGCACTGTTTTTCATTACTTATTCTCATATGCTTCTGTCTCTTTGTGCATGGAGAGAAGAACCTCAAAATCAGTAAGGTTTTTTTTTTTTTTGACAGAATACCAATGAGGTGAATTAAGCCACAGGATCAGTAACATGCAGACCAAGTGGAAGGTATCCCTACCATGGCAGGGGGCTTGGAACTAAGTGATCTTTAAGGTCCCCTCCAACTCAAAGGGTTCTTTGATGATTCTGTGATTTAACATGGGCCTAGCCCCTCTGAATACCCTTCTTCCCTTACATAAAGACAACACAGTCTTGCCAAGCTGGACTGCAAAGTACCCACAAGTCAAAACTGGCAAAATTTCCCCACTCACTTCTTGTGTTGTCAACCGTTTGCTTATCTGTGTAATGGAAACACACTGTGCCTACTTAGATCCAGTGCTGCACAAGTCAGAAAGAAGCAACAATTTTCACAGGAAGAGTGACTAGCCAGTGGAGCAACTTAGGATACTTGTAGATTCACTAGAAATGTTTTAATCAAAATATTCTAAGAGATATTCAAAGAGAATGAATTCAGGGAAGTCCTATGACTTCTGTTACGAGGGAGGTCAGATGAGATGTTCACAATGGTCCCTTCTGGCTTCATAATCTATGAAGCTACGAAGCTATGTGAATTTCTTTCAAGAAATAAAGATGATGCTAACTGTCTATAAATACTTGATAACATGAAATTGCTGGAGGAACTATTTAAGGTGGTTAATGATGGTATTATAGGGAATAATGTCTTCAAACTGAAAAGACCAAGGTAGAATATTTAATAAAGACAGTATTTTCTAGAAGTGAGGTCAATTGCACAGCGGAGTAATTTGCTAAATTGAGTTCTATAAAAAGAGATGTGCAAGAAGAGAGTGAATAAAGCATGTGATTAGTCTATGAAACAAGTTTGTTTTAAAGATGTATAATTCAAAACTAAGTTGTTCAGAAACTCCATCACTGTATTACTTAATGATTTTAGAAAAAAGATGTACTTGCTTGCTTGCTTGCCACCTCTTTTTTTTTTTTTTTTAGAATTGATTAAGAAATGGTTTACTGGCTAATGTTTTCTCATCTGAGCACAAAATTTCAGGCAGTAATTTTTCCACCTGACATAAGGTAGATCTTAAGAGGAAATAGCTGTAGTCCATGAAAAAAAAACAAGCTTTCCCTTCTTGACTTTGTTAGTTTGCTCCTCAAAGGTGAAAACATTTCCCTTGGAGACAAATACTTAACAACACTGAAGCATACATCCTTCCACCTCAGTGCAAACTGGCTCCAAGAGACAAAGTTGTGAATATAGAAAGGACTGACATTTTTTGCTATTGTGGTCATGTTTCCTGTGGTTCCCCTCATCTTTTCCTTGCATACTGAGGTGGTTTGTCAGAGCTGTGCACACATTCTGTGTCTAAAGGAGCCTCATTACTGGTCTGTGCAGAGACAAGCGAGGTGGAGAAGGATGACAAGGTTTGCATTAATTGCACAGCTATCTGCTGTTCCAGGGGCCACTCAAGCATATAATAACTTAAGTAGAGTTTCAGTGAGTTGGAAGTTCTTGCTCTTTGGAATATTTTGGCAAGCTGATTTCTTATTATAGCACAGTTGGTATTTCTTTTTAAAGTCTTGACAGAAAGCTGTAGGTGGTCACATAGCTTTTGTCCTGATAGCAATACATTTGCAAGATTCCATTAGTCAGGAAAAAATTTGACCGGTAAAAGTGGATTTTATCATATTTAATTTCTTGACAAGGTAATCTCAGACAGCATGGTTCAGATGTGAATTTACCTGTAAATGCTCATGAAGCGTGGGGATAGCTAGTACTTCTTTTGGGCTATTAAATATGCATCAAAACTTCATCTCAGTAATCATATTCAGATTCTTTTAAGTCTGGCGTATCTCGGGATCTTAATCAACAAAATTTTCCATGAGCTCAAGCTAACTTTCAGTGAATTTGGTTAGATATCAGACATTAGGTTGAGATCTGCACCATGTTTATTCTTTCTAATCGTCTGTAAAGGATATTTTTCCCAAGTTGCCTAATGGTTAGAATTTTTGTGTGTCTGTGTTTACTTTTCAAAATATTTTTGAATCTTACATCGAGTTTGTTACTTCTGCAGCTTTAGAATTTAAATGAATTGATGAATAAACCAGAAAAATTTAGCAAGGAAATTCAATGCAAGGTGAAAGTTATGTTAAGTTTAGATTAAATTGAGTTGGAAGAACATCTGGGAAGATAACCTTTCCTAAAAAATTTGGAATGGTGGAGACTAGATTCTTATGCAACATCACTAGACATGTAATTCTCTTTCTCATTGCTTTGACATTCTCAGACCTAGTCACAAGACTAAATAGCTCTCCTGTCTATTTCAAGCTTAAAACGTATCTGTACTTGAACTTTAATTGAACTTTCAACCAGTAAGAATTTTAGTAATTGGGGTTATTTCAGTAGGACTACCCAGAGAAAGAAAAATATACAAAAATGTCAACATGGGAAAATAAGGAAGGCAAGATGCTTGGGTTTAAATACTTTTTAAAAATCTGTCCATTTCAAAATGCTTGTTAAAGCATGCACATTTTTAGATTTTGAGAAAATGCTCACTATCGTTTGGCCACTTTGTCTCAATCTCTTTTAGCACCAAGCTGGTGAAGGAAGCACCTTTTTTGGGTGTGCTGGAGTTTCCTTGCACCAGTCATTCTCCTCTTCTAGAGGGCCATTCCACTGTGCCTCAGGTCAGAGCAACCTTAAATCACTCCGGTATTTGTAGGTGACATACCTCAGCCATAATACAATCACTATTGGAAAGCTAAAAACAGAGGTTAGGGCGCCACCTTTTTAAACTGTATTTGCAGGTTTTAGTCTGATTTAGTCCTTGTCATCTGCAATACACAATCAAACATATAAAGGAAAATATCACTGCCATGTTTCAATCAAGCATAGTATGAGATGCTCTTCCCGTCACATAGCTTCCCATGTAAGTCAAAATGCACAAAATTATATTTTTAAGATTTAAAAACAGTTGATTATAATTTACATCTCATTAGTATAACAAAAAAAGTATCTATTACCAAATGTAAAATTAAATTATCATTAAGATAATTAGCTAGTTTGTTGATCTCATTGAGTTTATTGTTTCCATTGTGTCTGTGCAAATTAGTAAAGACCTTAATTTGTACAGAAATCAATGATTTGTTTAGTTTGTTGTTTTCATTGGTGTTGTGATAATACATTCACATATTTAAATAGTTTCAGTATAAAAGACTATATGAGAGTTTACTTCGGGCATTGCCAAAAAATCATAGTTCCTGATCTCAAATGCATTAAAATCCAAATTGCTGGTTTAAAAATATCCATGGCCAAGATTTGCTAGAAAGTTTCATGTGCTTGGGGCCTGGCAACTCCCATCCTGAGTGTTTTTGAAAACAGAATATATTTGTCTCATGATTGAATCATGAGAATATTGACAAAGTGAATTTATGGATATAAGTTTATATGTTATGCCATCTAATTTACATTAGTTTGTTATATATGGATCCTTCCTGTGTTTCTTCAAGAATATGAGAAGCATATTGGATTAAAAACCTGTTTTCTCAAGCTAATACTTAAAAAAAAACAAAACAAAAGAGACTTCGATTTGGTAAGAATGAATCAAAGTGTGTAAGTTTTAGCTAGTTTATGGTAACTCATAATTTTGTGTGTAGATTGATCAGGTCAAGATTTATCTCATTTGTCTTATGTAAAGATTCCATACATTTATATCTGAAGTTTCCTTATTATAAAAGGAAAAAAAAAAAAAAAAAAAGAAAAAAAGAAGGACCAAAAAAAAGTGAAATAAAATGACCTAGAGTATATGGACACTTATATATTTTTAATGACTGCATTTTGATGAGCAGTATAACCTTTAAAATGGACTATTTTCCTCCAAGGATTACAAGGGATTATTAGAATGATGAGATTTGATGAAAATATCTACATGGTGGACATCTACATCTGAGCAAAGAAAGTACATCCTCAGAGTCCATACATAATGCATAGGAATACTCACCTCAATTCCTGTACTTCTCCCCTGGCAGGATAAAGACTAGGGAGAAAAGCAGTGAAAAAAGTCAGAGGACCTTCAGTTTGCTCTTAGAAAAGGAAGTAAATTAAGTTTACCTGTCTGATAACAAGAGAAGAAGATAAGTTTACTAATTGCTGAGACATGGTAGTTAAAGAGTCTTTCCCTCTTCCTTATTTGTCATAGTAATCATTAATAACTATTTGAATTTTTTCCTATGCTCTGATAAATTCCTATTTTAGACAGGGTGGCTTCTTCCTCTTCCTGAATAGCTACTGTGTAAAAATATTTAGGAACTATATCCTAATGATTTCACTAAACCCCTCAACCCTCTCTGGGGTGACCACGGTTATTTTCTGTGTACACAATCATTGCCATTACACCCACTGCTCATTCCAGAGGGCTG
This sequence comes from Ammospiza caudacuta, assembly GCF_027887145.1. Lineage (NCBI taxonomy): Eukaryota > Metazoa > Chordata > Aves > Passeriformes > Passerellidae > Ammospiza > Ammospiza caudacuta. Next base: position 82,220,922 of record NC_080632.1, on the reverse strand, counting down.
AACAAGGTAAAAAGAAGAAGCCAAACAAGCAAACAAATAAATAAATACTACCACACACACACACACCCCAAACCTGGATCATACAAACTACAATAATTCATAAACAGGAGAGGAAAGGGATAAAAAACAACAGCAACGAAACACAATTCCCCAAACAGCTGGCACATAAAACAGCCCAGAGGCAATCTCTCTTGCAGCACACCAGACAAACCCATAGGCATTTATGAGCAAAACAATTCAGTTTACTTTCCCCTAATCCTCCTGACTCCTCCCTCCCCTGACAAAAAACCTGTGGTGCTTATCACAGGAAAGCTGGTACTTTGCCTTGTCACTTATATAGCCCTTGGGTATGTACAGCCTTAAAGGAAACCCAGGTATGCTTCCCTTTGATATTTTGTAGGGATAGGGCAATAAGGGGCTGAGGAGACAAGCAATGACAAAATGATCTGTCAGAACAAAGTGAGATTTGAGTTCACGGCGCAGCTCAGTTGTCTCATTGTAATACAAATCAAATAAGCTTAAGGGTCACATGCTAAAAAAAAAAATTATTTATCTTCATTCATTATAAAGTAAACCTAACAGCTAGATTATTTTGCTAAGTGATTAGCTTAAGAATATATGATTTTTGGTGCTATATATGAAACTGATAAATGCCAATGTACTTTATTTTGATCTGAGGGACTTTCTAATAGTTCTTCAGCATGTCCTGAAAGTTTCCTAATCCAGCATTACTGGGTTTGCATGGCAAGGTTTTGGTAGTGAGGGGCTGCAGGGGTGGCTTCTCTGAGAAGCTGCCAGAAGTTTCTGAATGTCTGGTCAAGCCAAGAATGACCCACCACTGGCCAGGGCTGAGCCCACCAGCAGTGTCAGCAGCACCTCTGGCATGAGAACGGGGAGAACAAAATGGGAGAGAAGAATGAAACTGCACAAGAGCCCTGCAGGCAGGCAGGGCAGCGCAGCAGGAGGGGCAGGAGCTGCTCCAGGCTCTGGAGCTCAGATTGCCCTGCAGCCCCTGGAGCAGCCCAGGCTGAGGCAGCTGTGCCCCTGCAGCCCAGGGAGGGCACGGGGGAGCAGAGATCCACCCGCAGCCCTGGGGGAGCCCAGCCTGGAGCAGGGGATGCCCAAAGGAGGCTCTGACCCCTGGGAAGCTGTGCTGGAGCAGGATCCTGGCAGGAGCTGTGATTCCATGAGAGAGGAGCCCAGGCTGGAGCAGGGGATGCCCAAAGGAGGCTCTGACCCCTGGGAAGCTGTGCTGGAGCAGGATCCTGGCAGGAGCTGTGATTCCATGAGAGAGGAGCCCAGGCTGGAGCAGGGGATGCCCAAAGGAGGCTCTGACCCCTGGGAAGCTGTGCTGGAGCAGGATCCTGGCAGGAGCTGTGATTCCATGAGAGAGGAGCCCAGGCTGGAGCAGGGGATGCCCAAAGGAGGCTCTGACCCCTGGGAAGCTGTGCTGGAGCAGGACCCTGGCAGGAGCTGTGATTCCATGAGAGAGGAGCCCAGGCTGGAGCAGGGGATGCCCAAAGGAGGCTCTGACCCCTGGGAAGCTGTGCTGGAGCAGGACCCTGGCAGGAGCTGTGATTCCATGAGAGAGGAGCCCAGGCTGGAGCAGGGGATGCCCAAAGGAGGCTCTGACCCCTGGGAAGCTGTGCTGGAGCAGGACCCTGGCAGGAGCTGTAGCCCCATAGGAAAACCCCACAGTGGAGCAGGGGAAGAGTGAGAATAATTCTTCTACTTCAGAGGAAGGAGTAACAGAGACAACGTTTGAAGAGCTGACCGCACACCTTATTTCCTTTCTTCTTCCACAACTGCTGCAGGGAAAGTGGGAGAGGAAATTGGAAGTGAAAGATGGAAATGGGAACACCAAAAAGAAATGCAAAATGTGTATTCTGACCATACAATAACTGAAAGGGTGCCTAGGAAGTGATTTTTGAAAGGAAGAAGATAAGCTAGTCTGAAAATTAGTCCTGGAAAGGTTACATAGCCCTCAAGGATATTACAGAAGACTGAATCTTACCAACTTAGTGACTGAAACAATTTCTTCTGAAGGGTAATCCAATAGGAAAGAATGAAGTCAAGAAAAATTTACACTTGTATCATAGTTTGAAAATAGATGAATATCCTATATTATAAATATTATTTATCAGGTCTTAATAGATATAGATGAAAGCCTCTGAACATAAACTACAACATCATTGATCTCATAAGAGACCTCTTGAGATTATATAGTCCAGCATGCCTACTCAAACAGGATCATCCAGAACTGGTTGCTTTAGAGGACATTAAAATTACTGTGCAGACAAATCTTGGTATCAGGAGACTGCATGAGAACATTTACCAACTCCATCCCTCTGACCTCATGCTTACAGAGTTTTCCTCAGGGAATTTTTAAATTCACAAATAACGATACTGGCTGGGAGAACTGACAGCAATCATTTCAACCACAGAATGTCAAAAACAGTACAGAATTATCCCTGCCTTAGATGACCAACTTGGAGACGAGGAAATAAACATCTGAGAAAGCACTGAAAGTAAAAAGTTTGAAATTCGGCTCTTCATCTCTGTTTCTCTACCATGAATTTCCATCAGCTACTAATTTTCACTGTGGCAATTGTGGTACAGGAAATAGTGATTATTGGGACAATGCTGTAAAATTACTGAGATTGTGTTATTCATTATGTAATTAGAATTGTTCGTCCAGCTTCACAAATAATTACTCCACATGCTCAGATGAAATTATTTTATATTGCTGCAGTGCATCAAGGACTAACAGGGTTTTAGCAGTGTTAGGCATCATACACCAATCTGCAAGATGAAAATCCTTGCATCAGAGAGTTAATAGCCTAAATAGTGGGGAAAGGTGAAGAACTGAAAGGTAGCCAAGGGCATGGGAAGATGAAATGACATGTCCAAGGCCAAATAGCAGTGCAGAAGTGCAATTGGCAGTAGACATCATAACGCCATCAGCAAGGCCATCTTTATGTTACACAGGCTTTTTTATGGAAATCTCTTCAAGCTCAAATTCTCACAAACTCTTGCAAGTCTATCTAATGCACACTTTTCTAATTACAAGTAAAAATTACTCTGTTGAAAAAGAAGAAAAAGGAATTTCAAGATTATTGTAGAAAATAACACAGGCATCAAAGCTTTGAAATGAATTAAAGGTGAAAATGACCAAGCTATTAGGAAAGAAACATTATTTGATGATCTGTGTTTACAGCAACTTGACAGATATTACTGAATTCAGAATATTTTTCCTGTAGAGGAAATAAAAAATTAACTTTTTAAATTTTTTTTCAAAGAATATTCCTTATTAGTCTTGGACTCTCACAAAAGAGTCCAATATCACCTTTTTTGTGATATATAACCTAATTACAAAGGTAATTGGTCTTTGACCTGAATCTCAACAAAATAAGTAGCTAGGTGAGTACTGAGGTTGCAGTTAAGATATTAAAGAACCTTTTCATCCATTTAATACATCTCACACAATTTTACTCAGCTCTGTATTTTTACTCATTCTGCCTTGAATGCACCAATGCTGCGTAGATAAAAAAAGTATGTGGGGAAAAAAGCAAAACCAAAAACTATCACAATAACTGTGAGATACCTGACAGTATGAAAAGTACACAAAATTGAAAAGAGTGTGTGCTGTTCTCCTACACATGACTAACACACCAGCTTTGACAAATCTGTAAGATTTCTTGGCAAAGAAACACAAAATTTAAAGCAAAATGTTAGAAGTTACCTACAATACCTCTGCCTGGGGCAGTGGTTCCATTGGAATATGCTTCACCCAAGGCCACTGAAGATTATGTCTTGCTGTAATTGATGGGTGAATTTCTTGGTCTGTTAGAAAAGATGATTCTCCCTTCTTTTAGGGCTGATGAGTTAATCAGTAGAAGGCTTTTGTTTTTGTCTTCATGCCTATGAGGAAGAACTGGAAACAGAATATTTGTTGAACCAATTATTCTTGAATAATCCAATTTCTTGTTTACTATTGAGAACTCTAATTTTAAGAAGTATTTCAAAAAATGTGGTAATTTTGATATCTCTTCTAAATATGTACTCTGATAATGATGGCCCATTTTTTCGAAGTGCTGTGTTTTACATAATATACTGGGTAATGTGTACTGAAACATAATTATGAGACTATAATATTGCAAAATAAAATCTCTATTAAAAACGTCAGTGGAGGAAATACAATCTGGAGATTAAAATTAAGTTGATGAAGAGGTAAATTCAATAGAATTGCAGCAAATAGGATGCATGTGACTGTAAGCAAGTTACCGAATATTTTAGTGCCTGAGTTCATAGTCTTAAAGAAAATAGTTAATATTTCATTGTTTTATTTTACTTATGTTTTCTTCTCACCTAGACAGGAAAGGAAGTTCATATGACAGCCTATACAAATACTTCTAGCAAAAGCAAAACATCTACATATAAAGGAAATAGTTCTGAAGTTCAGTAGATACACAGATACTTGGATAGGAAACTCATTCCTTGAGACAGCTAAACTTCCAACTGCAGTGTCTCTGTGGGCAATTTAATTATCTCACACTGATTGGAAATAAAATAAACTTAGGATAAATCCTGCTTTTAAATTATGATAAATCCTGCTTTTAAATATTAAACCAAGACAATTTTTAGAAAGAAATGTTATGTGTATCCAGCATGAGAACTCTTGTACCTTCTAGTCATTAACCATACCATGAATTTTTATACCCAAAGTAGTTTTCTTTTCCCCTTTATAGTATAAGAGAACTGTTATTCCCAGAGAAAGATTTCCTGAGTATTGTGCTTTGACAGTTGCACAAATGCATTAAATGAATCATCTCTGGTGATATCATACTGTTGACTGAATAGAAATCTATATGAGATATCTTAAAGAGCTAGTATAGAAACAGAGGAAGCACACTCTCAAAGCGCTTGGTCTTTTGCCCTAATTGAAATGGGAAATTTGACGCCTTCACTGTAGAAAAGTTGCATCCAATTAACATCCACTCAGGAAACTCTAGTCCTTCTGGTTTTTAGTACTATATTTCTGAAGCATTAATCTCTTGGTGTCAGGAAAGGAAGACTCTGCTCTTTAGATCCCCAAGAGGATGGATGTTGGTGTTCTGCAGTACAGAATGAGGCAAGGAAGAGACAAGTTTTACGCCTGTCAATGTTTCTAAATTATGTTCTGCCTATTGCTCTAACCATGATTATTGTCATGGAGACCTACTGTCAATCCTTTTCTGTGAAGTTTCCCTCTTTCTATTTGTTGTATACGAAAGGATGAGCATTGTATGAGAGCTTCTGATTCATTAAGTTACTTTGTTCAGTGCTACTCAGTATGTAAGAAATAACATTTAACAAGGAAAGTGGTAAGTACACAGACACAGAGAGGTAACAAAAACATAACAATGATGACAGCAATGAAGACCTGAGATCTTCAGCCACTGGCTGATGGCCACTAATGAAACTACTCAGGCTCAGAGAGGACCAGCCTGAAAAGGAGACTCCTAACATGACTTTTGTGAGACATCATAAGGGGATTATGGAACTGTGGAAAACTTGTCATGGGATCATTTGGTGAAGTGCCAAACGTGGAGGAAGGGAGGGCTGAGAAGGGGTGAGAGGAGAGGCAGGAAAATAGAAAGCAGGGCCGATAAAAGAGGTAGCTGCATTCCAGAAAGATGCCAGACTGTGTTCTTGCCTGATCAACCCTGTGCATGATCACAGCAGACTGCCCTACCTTCTCAATAAATACTTTTCTTGCCTTTTTGGTCTTGTGCATGTTCTCTTTTTTCTGTAATACATGTGAAGGCAGCAAGACCTCAGTTACAGAGACTGAGGATCTAGGTGTCCATAGGTCTGAGTCAATATCCAAAGAGACAGCAGTACGGACAACAGAGTTTTTGTTAATTTGAAAATGAGCCAGTGGCCACCTGGCTCATGGGTTTATGTGTCAACTCCTCTGCATCTGTATTATGATTGGTATGTCAGAATGTGCACCAGAGACCACACTGGTATTCAAGGAAAGGTGAATATGAATATTTGTGAAATGAGAGATTGAGGGGGTTCTGTGAACTTCAATCCTGTGCCTGTGGGAAATCCCCTCAGCCTTGCTGCTGATCAAACCCCAAAAGAGAAACATTAGTAGTAGCATCTATGGAGTGAGGAGTGAGAGATTTTCAAGTTCTGAATGTGCACTGGATAAGTATGTAACACCCAGGAGTCACTTATGTGTTGGCTTTCTCACATCCTTAAGCTTGGAGGCAATGCAAGCTCTTCCCTGAAACTCCGTTACATTTCAGAGGCCAAAAATATGAAGGTAATATTATTTTTTTTTCAAATGCTTCATTTTTTATCATTTATTTCTATATTATTCTGTATGTGTTCATGTGTTCTATAAACCCCAGCTCCTTCCTGAGTTCATTGGCAAAAGCAAAAAACCTCCTAGGAATAAATAAATAAATAAATAAATAAATAAATAAATAAAATAAGATATTCTCTCTCAGTGGCATAAGAATCAGAAATTTACAGAAAAGTAACACAGCTTCAAGAGGTAGACAAAAATTACCCATCTCCTCAGCACTCCCCTTTCCTGTTTCTCTCACACCCATTTTGGCGCATTTTCCAGTTTTCGGCTTGAAAATGAATCTGAGTTCCCCACAGTTTCAGACATTTGCATTTTAAATAAAGTAGGGAAAAAAATCTATTTTAGGAGGAAAATGATAATTTTGTCAGATTTCCAGGCATGCTCTCTTATCTGATAGCAGTTTCAACCAAGTAACTGTTTCTGAGCTGTGTGCTAAAATGTCTCTATCAAGACAGAGGTACAGCTAAATAGTCTCAAAAGCTTCTCAGACGCAATCAGGAGGGCTTTGATACAAAATGAGAAACTAAAGGCCTAATGAACATGGACTAGAGGTTTTTCAGTCCTCTGGTTTGGACTTTTGGTATCTAAGTCCAGTCTATGTGTCAATTGAGGAGCCTAAGACATCCTGAGACTAACCTTTGAGTCCAAGGCTTCACCTAATTCTTGCTTACATCCCTTATCCAGGTTTTTTAGTGCTAGTTATAACCCTTGATAGATGGCTCAGGAAAGAGAGCTAGCACTGACTCCTGGGATTTATGCAATCCTTTTGGTTTGTGTGAAGTAGCGTTGGCTAGATACATTATCTAAGCCTGAAAAACATAAACCAGTATGGAAAAATCATGGACTTAGTGTATCTGCCTGTCAGGGTTTAACCCCAGACAGAAATTCAGTCCCACAGAGCCATTTGCTCACTTTCCCCCCATTAGAATCAGTGAGACAACAGGAAGAGTAAAAGTGAGAAAATTTGAGATGAAGGTTGTCTAAGATGTTTAGGAGGTAAAGAAAAAAACAACCAAAAAACAAAAACAAAAATACCCAAAACATGCAAAGCAAGAGCAGGCACAGAGCAAAGCAAAGCAAGGAATTCCTCCCCAGTTCCAATGGGCAGACAGGGGCTCAGGGTCATTCCCGAAAAAGCAGGGCTCCATCACGGATAAAGGTGGCTTGGGAATACAAACACCAGCACTCCTGATGTCCCCATTCTTCTTCCTGCTTCCTCCAATTTTGCTTGCTGAGCATGGTGCTGTATGTTATGGGATATGCCTGTGGTCAGTGTGGTCAGCTGTCCCAGCTGTGCCCTGTCCCAGCTCCCTGTGCAGCCCCTGGCTGGTTTGGGCCAGTGAGGGGCAGGAAAGGCCTTGACTGTGCAAGCCCTGCTCGGAATAACAAAAAAAACTCTGTGTTATCATCAATGTCTTCATCAGAAATCCAAAACACAGATCTATGCCAGATATCATGAAGAGAATTAACTCTACTGCAGCCAAAAACGCTACATTGCTACACATTTGGAAAACAAAATGGACCAAACAGCAGACTATTCCCAGGAAAGTTTGCTGTCTTTTCTTTATGCCAACTGGCTGATGAATAAAAAGCACTATATAATTTTTCATGACTGTGTGAGTGGTACCTTCACAAAACACTGAGTTCTGACCATGCAGCCCTTTCACTTTAATGGTAAAATCAGTGGTTTTGTTCAAGATTTTATGACAGATCTACTTTAGCACGTTTGCAACCAAGCTTTGCCACTTCCTTTGCAGCATATCTCTACTTTCCACCTTTTTATCCTGTACTGAAGAGTAGCTTAGAGAGAAGCAGGGGTCAGCCCAGATTTCATAAATCAATATTTCACTTAGCAATACAGTCATGGATCAGAAGTGTAGTTGTATCCCAGCAAAGGAAATCAGGCCTTTATCCTTCCCCCACTGGAATTATATTTAGTGAAAAAAAAGCATGAGTCAAACTTCTGAGCCAGGATTTGGAGACACGAGCTACCTTGTATCAGGTAAGCCAATTCCCTTTGATTATACAGTGAACTTGTACTTAAAACATCTTCTGATATGAGACTGTCATAATCTAGTTCCCGGCTACCATACCTGCCTTGGGCAAACCACCTGACCAGAAAGTTTAATTGGGTCTTTGCAAGTCTGAAAAACAAGGGAGAACTAAGGAAATTAATGATATTATGTGCATTGCCAAAAAGTGTCCCTTTTCAATTTATCTTCCTCCAGTTTCACCTGTTCATAGCTCTGGAACAGTTAGAACTTCACTAGCATTTCTATAGCTAAATTTTAAATTAAGCACATTATTATTACCAGGGTTGTGTTTCCCATACAGGCAAGTCACATTCCTGTTCTCAACAAAATGAAACTTTCAAGAACATTTTTCTAATTTTGAAAGTACTTTGCAGCTGCTCCCTCTTTACTGTGGATTGTACCAATGCCCTGAAACAAATTAAATTTCAAATCAACACAGAAACTAGAAAATCACAGTGTAATTTGCTGGTTAGTTCTGCTCTTTCATGTTTTCCAAGTCTGGATTTTAGTTAGGCTTTAAGTTTTGATATCTGCTGAAGAAAAAATAGGCATGGACAGTCATATGGACTCATTTGGAGTCAATAGCCTTTTTTTCTTGAGTCATGCTCCGTCAAGGAACCATTCCACCTTGGCTGTAAAACCAAATAGAAATTGGCTACCTATCCCTTCTCTTTCAAAGCTACATAATGAGAGACTACATATATATTTCATTATATATATATATATATATATAATGAAAAAGCAAAAGAAAATTTCTATTTCCCATCTGCACTGAGGTGTTCACTAACTCAGCCTAAGGAGGAGAAAAATAATGCTGAGGTTGAAGAAGTCATAAGCCACTTCATGCTATAAGACTTGTCAACAAGTTTCCATCTCACAGAATTCAAGGGATGTGAAGGATGATATGTGTTTGTAAGGAACTCTCATTATTTTCAAGGCTACTCTTCAGCTATTGAGTTATCTGCTTTACACAACATGTCTCAGTGTGTCAGGGTTCTCTGCTACTAAAAATTCCCCATTTTTACACCAATTTCAGATAGTGAACTGCATCACACAAAATATTCCCAAACTCAGGTACAAGAATAAGGCAAGATGTTACTGTTGAATTGGAATAACATATAGCCAGAATTTGCATCCCCTCACCAAAACTTTCCTTCAGAAAGTTTTGATTTTTTTTGTCTCTTTCTATTCATGCCTTGATGTGCCCTCTGCTTCTGTCGTATCTGGGTCTCTTTGTAGGATTAGTTTTGAGTAAGAAAGAGCCCAACAGTCACTGAAGAAATGAAACCTGCCCCCAGTCAGCTGATATGTGGTTCTTTTTCAGGACTTGCAAGGTAAAGCCATGTCTGAAAATGTTCAGAAGTACTCAGCTATTTTGAATTATCATAATGCTTCTATCATTGAAATTTCTATTTAATTCCAAGGAAGGTCAAAATGATTAAATAAACTTCATCTTTCTCAAAAAAAAGTCTTTTTTTCCTAGTAAATCACTTGAATTCTGTTATTACCTGTCAGCTGTGGACATTATTAAAAGAATAAGACATAATTTCCTAATTTTCTCTAGGTGTTATTAAAAAAAAAAAAAGGCATCAAATTGAGCAGAAAAGGATCTTATATCAAAGTATTTATTCTCACTTGTCTACATATATATGCAGAAAGTACTCTGTATGTGATAAAACATCACTATTCAAGTAAAGCTTAGAAAGCTTTTTAGTATGATACCAAAAATTTTGATTAAAATCAAACATTTTCTTGTTAAGGTTTAAAAAGTCTGTGCAAAAAAGAACTTCAGAATATGTTCATTCAGGGGTCAAATACTTGACAACATTTCACAAACTACTTGAAGATAGTAAAAATAATACTGAAAAGCATAAGGAATCCATAGGGTCTAATCCCCAAACCCCCAGAAGTCATTAAAAGTATTTCTGGACAACTCATAATTTTATTTGAGTTACTAAAATAATTAAATTTAACATTAATTTAGTTAACATAATACATGTGGAACTAGACACTTTTAAGACACTTGCTTTAGCTCTGTCTCTGGTGAATGGAGAAAGCTAAATGCTAAATTAGATGTCTAAGATGTATGGAGTGAGACATCTTTTGGGAGAGCTCATCTTTCTGTTTTGACTTTAAATGGGGCACAAATAATAAGTTTTAACTAGACAGCTGGCATGTGGATGGCTATAGCTGAGGCAAGGACAACAGTAACTGATAAATAAAAGATACAGGCAGCCTAAGCAGGGGTTTACTTTAATTCTACTAGAGACGATCTAAAAACACACACAAACTAGGGACTCCCATCCCAGCTGTCCTGCACTCATTTAGCAGAACCTTCACAAATTGCATACTGAGATTCATTTGAACCAATACAGAGAAGGGGATCTACCTTGTCAGTATTGGATCTGGTTTTATCTGCTGTGCGTACATGAATTCTCAAAATTATAGCCAAAAAAAAATAAACCAAAAAAACAACAACAAAAGCAAACAAGAACAAACAATCAAACAAGAATAAAAAACAAAACCCACAAAAAATCAAACCAAACCAAAAACAAAAACAAAACCTCACCAAAAAACAAACAAACAAAAAACCCCAGAAATATGTGAAGTTGGAGATGAATATTAGAGAATCAGCACAACAGTCATGTCAAACCCCTAAGCAGCAATATATTTCTCAGTCTCTCTCTAAGACGAGTCTTGCAGAAATAGAGATGGCATAAAAATGAAAGCATTTCTGAATGAACAAACACACCTTGAGTCTCTTCAGAGCACAGCCAGCATAGCTTTGAAATATCCATCTCCAACTCTTCAGTTTCTCTTTTGTATCATATCTTTCGGCTCCTATGCCCATATTTCATAATTATGGATAAATATAGAGAGTTTAAAGAAAACCTTAATTGAAGGTTAATCCCCAACAGTTAAATTTGAGAGTTCCCTTTGATACAAAAAGCCCCTTAGAGGTAAAACACACAAAATTTTGATTAGTTTTCAGAGTGTGTTTGATGAAAAAAAAGGTAAACGCATTTCTCTTTAAACTTCTTTTATATTTGTTGGTTGTTCTTCTGAATGCCTTCAGCTTAGAAATAGCCCATGAAGAATAAGCAGAGCAGTGACACCCCTCACTCTTTTCATGTGTGGGTGGGGTGTACATTTTGTGACAGCTGCAGTGAGTTCTGACCACACCACAATTAAACAAGGAGAGATTTCAATCAAATTTCACAGAAGGGAAATTCATTCAAAGGTTACAAACCTCTGAACAAACCACAGAGCCAGAGCCACCTAAATCTTACCAAACTGAATTATACTACACTGTTAAAACAACTCAGGAAAAAAACAGTGATTTTCATCACCACAATACTATTTTCTGGTGATTTCTGAATCATGTTTCTGATAAGGTTTTTATGATCCATAGTAGTTATAAACATGAATGGTATCCTCAGTAGCCCCAACAAAGTTTTTTTAATAGATTAGACATATTCTGTGTCTTTAATAGAGATATATTGGAAAAAGCATAATACTGAGTTATACAGATGTTTCTACAGAAAATGCTGGGAACACATAAATTTATGTTAGAAAATATTATGAAACTTGGAAAGTCAAATGAGGGGAAAAGGGAGACAGGAAAATATTTAATATCTCTAACTAAAATTTTACTCAGAGATAATGACTGTGAATAAGCAATATACTTGAAAATAAACTTTAGAAAATTTCAAGTTATTATTTGTATGCACTTATTTAACCCATTCCTTGTGTTCAGTGCTTGAAGTTTTGAAGAAATCAGAAGTATTCATTAACACCCGTGATACAAAATGTTAGTGATACACAATGGTAAATATGCCAAAAAAGAATTATTTTTCTACTTATGACAGAGAGAACCACAAAATGTCCCAGAGCAAAGGCAATGTTTTGACCTATGTAAAATGTTCCATTACTGGTCAGAAAGCCCAGGGCAGGGCCAGGGGCAGAGATTGACACGCCAGTGGTCATACCATGAATAATTACTTCAGCAGACAGTCAGGGATTTTAGAGGCACATCCTGGTTTCCCTCTGAAGATGACTTCAGCAACTTTGCTAACATTATTCTCATTTTTCAAATACTTCTCCGCTTCTCTGGCTTATTGGTCTGGAAAGGAGAGACCAAGCACCCTAAAGGTACAGACTGGATGGCAGTTTTGGATCCCCTTCATGCACCAGGCCCGTGAGAGCAATGACTTTCTTCCAAGGGATTGTGGCTTCAGTTTGCAGACAAGGACATGCAGATGTGATTGGGTGAGACAAAAGATTTTGCCACTGGGGAGCTTCTCTTACTGCTAGAAGCAGTCATTTCACCCTCGCTTACATTCCTGTTACTAAATGACGATGGGAACAGTAAAGAATGACTACAAGAAAGATGGAGAGAGGCTAAGGGACTGTACTGACAGGACAAGGGGGAGTGAATTTAAACAGAGACTAGCTTTAGATCAGATATTAGGGAGAAATTCTTCCCTGTGAGGGTGGTGAGGCCCTGGCACAGGTTGCCCAGAGAAGCTGTGGCTGCTGTGTCCCCAGAAGCGCTCAGGGCCAGGTTGGATTTGGGTTTGGAGTAACCTGGTTTAACAGAAGGTGTCCCTGCCCATGTCAGCAAGCCGGAACAAGGTGATCTTTAGGCTCCCTGTCAAACCAAATCATTCCATGATTCTGTGATTTACTGAAAGCACTCTGAGGATTTCCCCACAGACTCTGACATTAATCACTGGTCCTCATTATTCAGATATAATACAGAATATCTTGAGCACGTCTGAAAATTAGCCCTAGCTCTTTTCAGGCTGTAGGTGACATGACACTTTTGGTCATTTTTCGGTCTGTGGAAAAGAAGTATTCAGGATTCATGCTCACAATTTCTGACTCCTTAGGAAAGTCACAGATGAAATCCCAAGATAAGTTATCTCTGAATAAAATATATGAATTTAAACAATAAATAGAAATTATCACAAGCAAAAATATTTAAAATTCTTTAAAGATGATCAACATCTTGAGCATCTTGGCATACACAACCTATTCAACCTCATTGTTTCAATCTCTGATACAAAAACTAAATTAACATTATTTCAATACAACTTTAAACTGTTGGTTTACAAACTCAAATTCTTTTTAAATTAGTGTCCCACTGAAATTATCTACTTCCATCATCAGTGTTTAAATTTACCTACTTTACTAGAAGAAGAAATTCTATGGAGTCCTGGTTTTTAATTATGTTTTTTGTTTTGGGTTTTTTTTTTGGTATGAGTAAATGAGAGTGAGAAACACACTTTCACACTGGCAGTTACTCAATATATGTCTTGGGAAAAAAAAAACAAAAACGAAACAAAAAAATCCATAACCAACAACAACCAAAAAAAAACCAACAGCAGCAACAATTACAAATTCAGCCCCAAAGAAAGAAACATAAAAAACAACCAGACAAACAAACAAGAAAAAAACAAAACAACAAGAACGACAACAACAACAATAATAATAATAATGATGATGATGATAATAATAATATTAGGAATAATAATAGTAATCCAAGCATTTTCCTGTACTGAGAGTTGAGATTTAGTCCCCTCTCTATCATTTAATGGCAATATAAGAGTCCTACAGTCACCACCTGCACCTTCTGTATGCAAGTTTTTCCGTGCAAAAGTTTATCTAATTTGTTTTTAAGAATCAGAAACATTGCATATTTCATGCTAGATGAAGACTTTCATGGTGCTGTGATGTAGAAAGCTGCATGAAAGCAGAAATAACAACTGGGAACTGTGTCACAACTGAATGCAGAAATTAAGCTGAAATGAAAAGACTTATTTTTCCATTTGCAGAAAATAAATGAATTGTTTTTGGACCAAGATAATAAATGAAAATCATTAGATTATCAAATATTTCTAATGAGCAGAATTGAATGGAGATTTTGCCTGAAAAGTGTGACCTGAAAGAAAAGAGAAAGCAAAAAAAAAATCTCATTTTAAAGTTTGATTCATAACATCATCTCTGGAGGTGGGTAAGGTGCTGGCCTTTTGACTCCAGTCATTACACAAAGGAGAGAGAGAAAAGCCAACTACTGACTGAGAGCAGGAAATATGATGGCCCTCCTACAGAGTAAGAAAGACTAAGAGGATTGTGCGATCAGACAACCCCTAGGAAGCTGCTTTTAGAATTGTCTACACAAAATTAAAAAGGTTTTAAAAAAAAAATCAGGGAAAAAAAAAAAAAAAAAAAAAGCCAAACCCCAACCCTGTTGAGGCTGCCCTGACAAGCCTTAAAAAGGATGTATATGCTCCATGCAGTCAGCAGTCTGGGGAGAAAATGCTCCTCCTTTAGTAATGGGTCAGAGCTGGCTCCAGCAAAGGGCTGAAAGCTTCAATTTTGGCGTGACTGAGCACTCATGCAGCTTAAGCAGTGGCGTTTGACCCTAGTGATGGCAAACTTGGATGGATTAAATGCCTGCTTTGAATACAGCTACAAAAACATCTACAGGAGTAAACAAGTAAAACTTGTTTGATGGGTAAGGCATGACCATGTGAAAATCTTAATCTAAGCATTGAGGGGAATGTAAATAGGAGAGGAGATATACCATGCAGAAATTACAAACTCTTGTGACAATTTTGACCTGAATCTATTTTGCTCTGCATAGAATTTCCTGTTTTCATTCCACATTGAATACATAAGAAAGATTTGATAAACAGTTAGGATAACAGAGTATTTGCTAGAGACCAGTTCTAAGCTTCAGTAGCAAGAGTTTAATTGGTATTAATAAGATTTAGATTAGGACACAGATTCTTGTCTTTAAAAGTCTTGTACTGTAGGGAGATTCACAATATTCAGTAGAGGATTATTTTCACTCAACTTCTTGAAAGAGTATCCAGATTTTGCTGAAAGTGATGTAAAGGATTCAGACAATTTGAGTTGCAGAAGAAGTTACGTTGTGAAATAATATTTACAGTTATTATTAATCTTTTTCTCATTGTGTTAAACATTGTGAAATCACCAACCAAAAAGAAAACATGTCAAACATCTTTCATGGTAAGGATAGGGGGATGCAAAATATCTGAATTCAGAAAATGGCAGAAACTTGACTTCACAAAGACATTGTGTGAAAGTTTTGGTTTTTTTTTTTCCTTCTAAATTTGCCACCAATTGTTACTTTTTACTCCATATGAAGAACAGGAAGATATTTGAATTCACCCAAAATTTTCAGAATAAAAGTGAACCCCAGCATCACAGTGACGTTCACAGCATTCAAGATGGTACAGAATTGGCTTGAAATCTTTTATTGAATTTACAAATGGGTATACCCACTTCACAAAGACAGCTTTCACTACTATATGCTTTGCAGTTACGTTATAATTACTTATTTCTATGTCAACAACACAAGGTCACTTAAAATATGTCTACAATTCTCAGGCATGAACAATTTACCACCAAAAAAGAAAACATCACCAAAGTTTCAGGAATTTCCCATATCAGGAAAATAGAATTATCATTCCCCATAATTTCTTGAGTCCTTTATGGAACATGAGAGACCTAGATTTACCATTTGCATCTGCTTGCTGATTTTAGCAGTAAACAACCATGGACGGGAAGTGATCAATGCTAAATATCAACTTTTTTTTTTTTTTTGCCACATAAATTGTTTACCACGAGAGACTGTTGCTTACCTTAATTTAAAATCTGTTCCCAAATTAGAAAATTTTGGCGAAACAAAACAAAACAAAACAAAACCAAAACAAAACAAAACAAAACAAAATAAAAAACAAAATAAAAAACAATGAAGTACCAGGACACATTCTGAAAGAAACATTTGCTTGAATTTACTTTTATCTGAAATTTTAAAAAAATAACTTCCTTCCTTCCTTCCTTCCTTCCTTCCTTCCTTCCTTCCTTCCTTCCTTCCTTCCTTCCTTCCTTCCTTCCGACACTTCCTTCCTTCCGACACTTCCTTCCGACACTTCCTTCCGACACTTCCTTCCTTCCTTCCTTCCTTCCTTCCTTCCTTCCTTCCTTCCTTCCTTCCTTCCTTCCTTCCTTCCTTCCTTCCTTCCTTCCTTCCTTCCTTCCTTCCTTCCTTCCTTCCTTCCTTCCTTCCTTCCTTCCTTCTGCCACTTCCTTCCTTCCTTCCTTCCTTCCTTCCTTCCTTCCTTCCTTCCGACACTGCCTTCCTTCCTTCCGACACTTCCTTCCTTCCTTCCTTCCTTCCTTCCTTCCTTCCTTCCTTCCTTCCTTCCTTCCTTCCTTCCTTCCTTCCTTCCTTCCTTCCTTCCTTCCTTCCTTCCTTCCTTCCTTCCTTCCTTCCGACACTTCCTTCCGACACTTCCTTCCGACACTTCCTTCCTTCCTTCCTTCCTTCCTTCCTTCCTTCCTTCCTTCCTTCCTTCCTTCCTTCCTTCCTTCCTTCCTTCCTTCCTTCCTTCCTTCTGCCACTTCCTTCCTTCCTTCCTTCCTTCCTTCCTTCCTTCCTTCCGACACTGCCTTCCTTCCTTCCGACACTTCCTTCCTTCCTTCCTTCCTTCCTTCCTTCCTTCCTTCCTTCCTTCCTTCCTTCCTTCCTTCCTTCCTTCCTTCCTTCCTTCCTTCCTTCCTTCCTTCCTTCCTTCCTTCCTTCCTTCCTTCCGACACTTCCTTCCGACACTTCCTTCCGACACTTCCTTCCTTCCTTCCTTCCTTCCTTCCTTCCTTCCTTCCTTCCTTCCTTCCTTCCTTCCTTCCTTCCTTCCTTCCTTCCTTCCTTCCTTCCTTCCTTCCTTCTGCCACTTCCGTCCTTCCTTCCTTCCGACACTTCCTTCCGACACTTCCTTCCGCCACTTCATTCCTTCCTTCCTTCCGCCACTTCCTCCTCCTCCTTCTGCCACTTCCGCCACTTCTTTCTGCCACTTCCTTCCTTCTCTTACTTTTATTCTTAGTCTCTTCTTCCTGTTCTCCTTTCTCCCTTTCTTTCTCTCTTCCTTCCTTCCCTCATTAACTCCCATCCACACGCATACCTCTTCTGCTCTCCTGCAGTGACAGGAAACTGAAGAAAATTGATGCACCAACGGTTCTAATATGACATTCTAAAAGTGACTTTTTGATTTTCAATTAACCTTGCACAAAGAGGAAACATTGAAATTCCCCTCTTTGTTCCTGGCTGTGTACATTAGCCGGGCTAGCGTTGGTAGGAGTGGACAGGAGGGGTTGGGCTGGGGAGGGGGAAACTGGCACCTCATTCAAGCACTCCACTGCTATTTGCACAAAACGAGACAAGACTACCCTGCAATAATTACTCTCTGAAGGGGGAAACAGGTAGGGGAGAGGGTGCTCTTGTCATTTGTTTGACTTAATTGTATGCTTTTATGAGCCGTCTGGCTGGAAGGATTAAAGTTACTTTTAATAACACTTCTTTTCAAAAGAATTTGATTTGAGATTTCCCAGCAGGGCTGCCTACCAAACAGCAGGACCTTTTTCTTCCCTCCAGACCACCATTCCTTCAGCATTCTCCTATCCTCCCCCCTCTTCTTCCCCCTGTGAACACCAGCATTGTCCTATTCATCTAAGAGAAGCCAGGATGGATAGCATAACATGCAGCCTAATTTTAAATTCCCTTAAATGAAAAAAAAAAAAAAAGTAAACAAATAAGTTTATGAAAAAAATATGCTGACAACATCGTTTCCCAGGATGTTGGACATAGGGAAAATGAGACATCACCACATAGTCTGTTTTTCCTTCATTTATTTTGGAAATGTTCATTGCACTCCTTCAAAACAGACTACAAAATTGGCCAAGAGTATTTCTACAAAATATTTTTAATGTTAGAAAATAGAAAAATATAATTAGTCACAGTGAAGCAAATGAAAGAGTCTGGAAAATCGTTTCTTACTATCATGGGGAACTCTTTCTCAGAGGTAAGTTTTCAAAGGTATTTGTTGTGAACACATATTAATACACTTCACTTTAGTTTATATTTGACCAACAAAGTATGCATAAAGTATACATAAAGAAAAACAAAACAAGAAGCACAACCTCTGTGGGAATTAAATTATCATTTTTCCTAGCATAGGATCCAAGATCCTCTGTCTGTGAATAATATGGGTTAATGTTATATTAACAGTCACTATCCAGCAAATTCTGAACTTATAGATGGGGGTCAACCAGTTAAACATTCTTTCCCTCATTAAATGTGCACTTTTAAAATATTATTTAAGAGTTTTTGTAGAAGACATTGCTCACTTGCACCAGAAACCCCAGTAACTTTAAGTCAATCATCTTCTATTAATATTATTTAATTTGCATTTCTAAAATCCACAGCCTAAATTTTCATAATTTTCATTTTGTCAATTTTCCTTCTGGCTTAGGAGTAACAATAAAAAATAAAGCAGTTACACAGGGAATATTGTTATTCTTTTACCTGAAGGATATTCCCCAAGATAGTTAAACCTAAAGGGGTTTTGTTTGTTTTTTTGTTTGTTTGTTTGTTTTCAATGTCACTGTGTATTTACATAGTCATTTACAAACTTTGTCCATCATTTATATGCCTTTCCTCATTATGTCAAATATATGAGCATCCTTTCCATAACACCAACAGAATCAACCTTGCTTGATTTTTCAGCTGTCTGGGAAAGAAGTGTGATTTTTTGCTAATGTTCTGATGTACCTTGTGTCAAACTCCTAGCCTGCAAACATTTCAAACCTGGCACATTAATGCATTATAGGTCAATTGCTCTTCTGATTCCATTAAAAGGAAGAAGATGCCCTTTCAGACATGCATGTAAATCATAGTATACTTAATTCACTCTCACATCCCAATTCCAAAGTCCAAACCGCTTTTATGTCCACAGGAGCAAATAAAAAAAAAATGTAACTGGCATTCTGGAAGCCTAAGTTGACTTCTACTTCTGAATCTCCATGGTCATTAGCAAAAATAGCCTTTGGATATACTTGAATATAATCAACACTATGCAACACCTAAGTGATGGTGACACCAACATAATGCATCAAAAATATCTGTGCTTCATCTTGATCACAAGTTGGAAGTTGTTTCTCTTGTGTCTCAAGTGAGCTCTGCTCCTGACCCCACTGAAAAAAAGTTTACTTGACAATAACTCATTTCCCATTTTTAACTTGATATAAGACGTATATTTTCTCTCTATTTAATTTATATATATATAAATTAAGTAGAGAGAAAATAAAAATTGAACTCATGTTATTCAGTTGGGAATTAAATGATTTGGCACTGCTTTATTTTCAAAGGACCTATTTGCTAATTTACTTCATGAAAAGCCTAAAAAATTCAGAGGTAAAGAGAGAAGTATCAAATTATCTGTATATTTTTATGGTTTCTCGCTTGAAAATCTTGAAAGGTAGGAAGCGTGTTTCTTTTTCAGATCTGATCAAATCATACTTTATTTAGAAAAAGTCTATTTCCTTACATTTTCGTCATTCACTTTATGCAAAAAATTGAGCTCATGTCCTGTATTAAACAAATATAAACATTTGTTAATTTCCTGGATTTAATTTTTCATTTTAGCAAAAAACCTCATTCTTTGAGGTTTATTATGCTTACAGAAAGAGTTCCTGCCCTTGTAGCTTCAGACGACTGTGTAGGGTGGATGGAAGCAGCCTTGGTAGGAGACGCAGTCACCTCAGGACGTCACATCACTCAACACCTAAAGTTTTGATCTGAGACAGCAAGCTGAACCCTCTACCTAGCCTTCTTTCCTCCAAACAGGGAAGGTGAGGTTAGAAATTTGAAAAACCTGCACACCAGTGTATTTGTTCACATTTATATATTTTCCATGGAACCTTTATTAAGCAAACACAATTATTTGCATCTCTAAGTGCCCTGAATGCATTAGCAGTATAGTTCAAACCCTGACTGAACAATGCTTTTGCATGAGCTACCTCTAGGTAGGAAATTAAGCAATAAACAGAGTGATAATCAACAGTAGTGGGTAGTTTCTTCCCCCATCTAGGGAATACCTACTTTTGTTCTTTTTCTTTTAACAGAGAAATAGACTTTTATACAATACTGGCTTTTTAAAATATTGTCTGAGTTACTTCCCCAGTCTTGGCTGTATGAGGAATTATGAGGAATTATATGGAATGACTGAGTGGATTTAAACTATCAGGCTTAGAAAATATTTCTGTATTTTTCAAGTGGAAATATCCAAGAAATATCAATTCACTGCTAGGCTAACAGAAAACAGAATATCTTGTGTGAGTATCCCTTTTAAGCTGCAAATTATGAAACAGTTGTAAAATGACTAACAATTCTATCAGCCTAGTAGACAACAACAATCTGCAAAGTCTATCTATCAAAATTAAGAAATAAAAGAAGATTGAAATATGATTGGGTCATGTACAAATATTGACCTTCTAACTCCCACATTTTACAGGCACTCTGAAGATTACAACACACTTTCCTTTTAGTTATGTGATAACTCCTAAAAGTATTAACATTTTATATTGCTTTCATCAAAACAATGCACATTAAATTCCTGTTAATTTTCCTTATTTTTGCATTATCAGTGATCAAGGACTAAACCTTTCTTCATGGTTTTTGTTAATACATCTACACTTCAAAAAATCAAAACTAAAAAATAACCAAAAATGAACCCAAAAAACCTCTCAATACCTTTGGCAAGCCTCATTATTTTTTTAAAACTAGACAGATGCTCTAAAAAGGCAGCCAATACAAAAACTGTTTCTTTCTTCTATAACTGCAGTTAAATAGGATGAAAGTTCTTTGTCTTGCTCTCTCTCTCTAACCTCATGCAGCAGGTCACTGCAGTAATGATCTCTCACAGCTGGTTCCCTCATTAAGCGCATTAGTGATTATATCTTAATAGTTCCTTCATGTAAAACCCAGAAGTTACACACATGATGAAATAACCCCTTGATTCATATCCACATAAACATAGAGTTCAAGTATGACACATGTGACTTTACAGGAGATTTTGAAAGAGAATCAGAGATAAACACGACTGACAATTTCACCATAAACAAATCTGGGAGTCATGCAGAAATCCACCTTCCCTATTCATGGTGGAATAGTGAAAGACATAAGCTGCTGCACTAAGGTTAGTAAATTAGACAGAAGATCTTGCAATTTTTGATCTTTTCTATAATAATAGCTAGGAAGTGCAGAAAATCATGTTGAATCTCCATGTTGAATCTCTATGCTGAATCCTAGCTCTGACTAGGGCTGGAATATTTTTTTTCCTTTTTAGTGGATCCATCAAAATATTATTGATCCTTTCCACATGAAAAAAGTCAATCTTCTTGTATTGTTGTATTAACGTTTTGGAGTTTCTGGGCTTCTGAAGTCTGGTGGTATATTTACATAGCTGAAGCAGTTGTCCTCAGCTCAAGAACTGACAGCACTCATAAAACTAATTTCTTTACTGCTGTCTAATCATGACTCATCCTGAAATCTGAGTGTTTGCTCAGTATGCTTTATCTCCTTGAATGAAATATTTGCTTCCTTTATTTTTCCTGTTTTGTCAAAATAATTTTTGCTTCCCTGATTGTTTCGTTCTACAGGAATTAGTCTTTTCTCTCAATTAAGGAAAGATGAAAAAATCTGTTGTGAAAAATTTGCTTATATCATGTTTCTGTAGAAATAAAATACCTGTATTAATGAAACCTGTTTTGAAAGCTTAAGATATTTGAATCTTTTTTATTCTATGAACTCCAGTTCTTGGTGAAATTATATTCAAATGTCCAACTTTTGTTTGCAAGTGAATTCCTTTCTTCTCCAACATCTCATTAGTCATGGCTGGGCCTATATCCCTTCAAATATCCCAGTAATTTTATTGATTTACTTTGATAATGATTAATCCTAGGTGCAGCTATATTCATAGAGTGTAGCATCAATGAATTTGTCATTCAGCAGAACAGTTAAAGTAGTCAAGTCTTGCATATTTATTCTGTAACACAACATGTGCACTTTTCCAGCTTTTCCAGCATGAGCTCCACACTCCTGCATCTCCTAGTCTTGGTCTCAGGCCAGTGGTGTTTCTTTGTCTGAAATGTTTGAGTTGCATCAGTTCAGCCAATTCCAAGCTATGCATGTAACAAAAAGTACAGTGGTGTTTCCATATGTTCCATTTGGGATTTATGTGCTTGACTAACTCCAAATGGCTGAAACTGGAAACATCAAATATAATGAGATTATAAAATTCACCAAGAAAGAATAGACAGCAAGGCCTCAAAATAAACAAAATTTATAGTTATGAATATTTAAATATGGCATATTTACTGGCTATTTTTCATTCTATTTTTCATTGTAGTCTCAGTCTGGCACCATTTAGTATACTGGGTGCACATCAGGTCCCTATAGATTTTAATTATGTTAAATACTAAAAGCTATACAGTGTTAGGTAACCAAAATTTCAAGGCCTGTTGGGCAAAATAGTTTCTCTTACACTTTTTGGGTGAAAATTTGGCCCTCCCAGAAATAAGAGGGGAAGTCACATTCACTAAAATTGCCATTTCAATTTTAAAGAGACACAAAAATGAATAATTTTGTGAATTTTCCATAAAAGGAGGTGAACAGTAGTTACAGCCTGGGTAGCTGGCAACCCCAGAAATTATCTTTCCTAAAATGTATTTGGTGTTGGATATTCAAATTTAAAATCAAATTTTGACTCTTCTATTACAGTATTGTACTTACAGTAACATATAGACGAACATTTTTATCTATAATTGAAATTTTTAATGGCTGATGTTCTCCACAAACACATGGAGACACCATTATCTTTCCCCTTTCCTTCACTGTTTAGAGAATCAAGAAACTTTCAGGGCCATCGAAAAACTATCTGTTTATTTAAGTGCATAATTTGATGTTATTTATACACTTAAAATTCAGCATTTTAACCAAAGCTGTCCACTCTGACTTAGCTGTAAGTTCAGCAGCAAGAAATGGCCAGTTTCAAAGAATGATCAATCACATAGCAAGATGGTCTCTAAAATAAGGTGGATGTGTCCTTTAGAAGATGTTTATTTTCTCTCTGGGTAATAATTTTTATATTTTTACACATGCATGTTCATATATAAATACACGATTTTTTACAAGAGTGATGAAAAGTTGATTTTTAATGGAAACTTAGTAACTGGATGGCAATTAAAAGGTTATCCATTTCATATCTAAAGTTAGGCGAGTGGAGCAACGTTTTTACATTTGGTGGCTTCACCACATTATGAAGATGAGGTATATTTTGGGCTGTGGTCTGTGTCAGGTAGCAGTTTTTGGTATGACTATCAAATGAGCACAAGTATTTTTAAGTCTTTTTAGGTCTTTTCTGCAGAGCTGACTGTGACTTACTGAATTGCAGTCAGACAGTATTCATCTTCATTCTTTTACACTCATCCTTAGGCCTGATGTGATTTCTCCTTATTTACAAATAGAGTTAGGTCAGGCACATCTGGACCTCAATTTGTCCTTAATCTGTCTGATTTTCAGCCCTTAAGTCACTGATCATATGGCTATGATCAGAATTGCCATAAAATTGTTTTCTCCTTAATGGTCTTTTAATGTTAACCTGAGATATGTATGGGGTTTGTCTTGGTTTGCTTTGATTTGATTTTTTCTTTTTTTTTTTTTTCAGCTTAGGATGTTGGGGCTTTTGAGTTTTTTTGGTTCTTTGCTTAGAGTTTAGTGATGTTTTGATGGGGGTTGGTTTCTTTCTTTGTTTAATTTTTTACTGCTATACGATTGAAATTATAAACATCAGAATGTACACAGAAGAAATCACAGAAATTATTCCAACAGCAATGGAGCTATTCCAGTGCAGTGCATGCCCCTCAAATAAGCCTTTTGCAGAATTCCAGGTAATTCCCTTAAATAACTCTTCCACAAGAGCTGAGCAGTTCCAGGCAGCACCATTGGCTTTAGCCACAGGGAAAACTGGAAGTTTCCTAAGGCAGCAGATTGCCAATGGGAATAATACAGTTATGGTGTATTCTCTTTTGTTGGCATAATGAAAAGGCAGATCTGAAGTCACTGTCCCCGAGGGAGGGGCTGGGGGAGAAGTTCTTCTCTTTCAGAAGGGAAGGTGTTTTCAGTCAATAGCAGCAATTTTCGGCATTTCATCAGGCAATCATCGCTTTCCAGGCATGAGTTTCCATTCTTCTGATGGCATGAGAAGCAGCAGTAATACTTCTCTGGGTCTTAATCTTTCTTTTCTTTTATATTTTTTTTTCTTTGTACTTTTTTCTTTGTTTATTTTTACCTTCCTTTTCCATAACAGAAATATCCCAACTCTACTTACTGACTAGAAAGATTAAAAAAAAACGTTTTCCCCCAACACTGTCAAGAGCTCTGGTGTTTGCTCTAGCTCCATTGTCCTGTAATTCTAGGTAATAATTAAGGCTATCCCATCCACGCTGGACTTCTGACTTTTCTTTTCCCCCTACCAAATTTCAACTGCTTAAAATAGACATGTTTAACAAAGATAGAGAACTTTGATGCTACCAAACTTTAAGAAATCGAACTCATGGCTGTACTAGCCTGAGCACAAATGAGCCTCAGTCTAGGAGCTGCATGATCAAATGCCGTTAAAGAAGAATTTAGGCCAAAAGAATATTTCAGTCATGAAACAGAAATTCATTCTGAGCACATTTAAAAGTCTCACTCATCACTTGCTCCTGGGAGCCAGGTTCCATACAGATGTGTAGGCTCCTGAACAAGATTGGAATAAATTGTTCAACTTCATATCACTAGCTGGGATTGTCAGCTCATGCTTCCCAACCCTACAATACCTTACAAGTGTGACAGAATGTGATAGTTTCTGGAAACTTGTACAGATAACTAGCCATTTAAATATCCAGACAAAAGATAGTCTTTGCTGAGGGTAGGTTATTACCTTCTGGGTCAACGGCTCTTCTCTACCTATAGTGTTCTTATTACAAAAGTGCTTTTAAATGACTAATAACATAGCAAGAGATCAGAGGTCACAATAATGACCACTGTAGTGTCTTCAATTTTATGGCCCAAATGATTGTACAGGGGATTGAATATCAGAAACCATATATTTTATTTGAAGACTAGCCTATGGCCAAGTAGAAACCCTAGATGAGTTATTTTATTGCTTCATGTCTCAGATATCAATAGACTGGGAATAATGACACTTAACATCTTTAAATGCTACAGTATGAAAAAAAAAATTAAAGGGAGTTTATAAATGTGACAGTATTACTGGTAAAAAGACTTAAAGTATTAATCATATTATTTCTTTCCACTGTATTTTTAAATTCTATTGCTTCCCTATTAATTTTGTCTCTGGGTAGTGATATTTCAAATCTTTAAGCAGCTTTGGCAATGGTCATTTCATTTCCCATTGGAGCCCAGACACTTCAACAGTTCACTGCTCTCGGGATACTGTATGTTTCCCTACAATTAGTACTGCCTTGATAGGCATAGCCACTGGGGTTGACATGATTAGGCTCAATAGGTATTTGACACAGGAAGCCAAAAATTGAGTAGATGGCTTCTTCTTTCCCTTCTTTTCCTCCTCCTTTTTAGTGCTGTACTCTCCATATTCTAAAGGAAGTGGAAAGAGAGATCTAATCTTCATCCAACTTCCTTTAACATTTAAGAGGGAGACTTGGTCTCTTGCTCTACCTGACATCTTTTCTGCTTATTCTACACATAGTTCTCAGTTGATGATTATACTGCCTGAACTTGTATGCTGCTTGTTTAAACATCCCACATGGGGTTTTTTGCCCTTTGGTGGTTACATATTTAAACATTTATACCTACCTTTGTTAAATATTTGTTGTTTCCAGTGTTATAGTGATGCTATGTATCAGCATCACAGTGTTATAAATGCTTATTTGTAACCTGTGGGCATTTTGGTACATTTGCACTTTCTTTTAAGGCAAATATTAATTCTTTCTTGCTTAGTATCTTTCTGCTTTGTGGATTCAGCAGGACCCTCCTAGGATAAATCTCTAAAGCAAAAAAACAAAGAAACACCAAAACTTCAGTCACAGCACAACCAATATGGTTTGACAGATTTACTTATTCTACAATAAAAGTTAAATTTTATTTTTTTATAAAAGTTAAGAGGTAGTTTGGGGTAACAGATATGCAAGTGGTGGACATGGGAAACACTCAACGTAAGAGTGTTCATGTGTGAACCCACTAAATACTGTCCATTTTGGTGTTAGATCCTTTACTTTACAAGTGTTTTTTATTCTTAGAAATACTGCACAAAACAAGATCCACAAAATGAATGGATGCATAAATAAATAGACAGCGTTCATTTATCCTCTCCATTTTTTTATGGGAAAAAAAAAATTGAGTGTATTTTCGAGGTATCCTTTATGTCCTGTGATGGAAGGCACAATAAAGCCCCGTGATGCTGTGGCTGATGTGTCACAGCTTTAATGGCAGGAAACTTCCTGAAAGAAGGGATTCGAGTCAACAGAGAGGTTAGCTCGACATTAAAATAAAACAGTTCAGTGATTTCAAATTAAATTACTGCAAAAATTTTTGTTCTTCAAAGGATTGGGTTATTTTGACCTTTCATTTCATTTCAAGATTAAAAGAGCTGACAAAACATAAGGATTTTTGATGAGCAGAAATTCTGTATTCTGATCAACTCTAATAAGGCGTTTTCCACAGAAGCACATCACTGAAGCTATCCAAACCATCTCAATTACTATTGATTAGAACATATCTCTAACAGGATGATGTTACCAACTAGTTTCTGAATCTATTAAAAGAGAATGAGTTAGAAAATTATAAAGATCCTTATCATTATGAGTTTCTCCTAACTGTATCAGTTACTTGTTTAAATTCTAAAACAATGAAGTTAATATTTTTTTTCCTTCTGTATCTTTTTTTCTTTAATACATATTTTCTCTGCTGGGTTTTGTAGAAGTGCATTTATTTAGAAAAGCTTGCCTCATGTTTAATGCATTTTTAGCTTAATGATATTTTGTGCCACTGAGCTCCACCAGCCTATTAGTAAGTTTAATTTTAAATAGCTTTCCTTTTGATCATTTTTGATCTATTGTCTTTAAAAAAAGCTTGTATTTTTAGAGGCATGTGGAAGAATATTAATGAATAGCTAATATATTTCTATAAAATTAATTGCTGCATATACAACCCTGTTGTTATTTTTATTTCTTTCCAAACCAAGCAGTCACCATTGTTTTGATGTTTCCTAACTAGCTGGTATTTTGAGGCTAGACAACCAAAACATGCAAGTTCCAAAGCAACATTAAATAGACTGTTTATTTAAACATCCTCTGAAATCTGTTTGTCTACTTGACGTAACTACTGGCTTAAATGCAGTAAGAATGCGTTTTAACACCATTAGCATCTGGATTCCAGCCAAAGAAAATCTCCTTACTTTATATCCCTTTAGACTGCATTGATGAAACAGCCTAAAAGTAGCTTTGGTGTTCATTAATTCAGTTTAAATGGGAAGGGATCTCACAGATTGTGTAACAGGGAGAGGAGAAACTGGTTCTGAAGGTTAAAGGGCCTGTCCTTTGTTGGACATTTCCTAACATATGCAACAATATGATTATTTAGTTCTACACAATTATAAAATAATTCAATCCTATGTGGCATGGTGAGTTCAGACAGAATATGTTTCTGAGATTGTGTTGGAGAGACATTTTTCTCCTCTCTCAGTCCAAGAGGAGGGTTGTTTTCTGTGATTTTTTTTCCCTCTCTCTTGTGTTTAATGCCTTTAGCACAATGAAATTAAGCAGTCCAGATTTCTAATGCAAACTGCTCAGGGACAAGACGCTAAGTGATTCTAAGTGTTTTGTGGAGAGCCACTGTTTAAGTAAACATTGCAAATTATGGTTATGTAGTATATAATGTAGATTGAAGCCCTTGAGCAATGTATTATTCAAAAAATACATCACTTTATCAGTTTGATCATGTATCTTTTCTTTAAAGAAGAATATGACAAGGATTTTAGTCCTGCTCCTGAGGCAGCATGTTTAATGCCAGGAAGGACAATTCCTTGAAAGGTCCACTTTCTTTTCTCACCAGGTTTTGATTATCTGCAGAAAACGCGTGGTTTTCTTGAGATTTCCTTTCATATGATATAGCAGATCAAGTATTCTTGTGTGTTAGAAAATAAACTATACACTATTTTCAACAGCATAATTGCCAGTATCAGAATTTTAATTGTCTTCACTTTGTATATATATATTTGTATATATATATATATTTATTTATTTCATTCATTTAAATAAAAGTAATTCTGCAATTAAAAAAAATATAAAGCTATGGCAGCGTGACTGTAGGAAACAATACTGCACTACATCAAATAAAGTTCAAGAAGCAGCCTTACACATTTAGATCTATTTATGTAGTGTTAGGTTCTTCCATCACTCATGGCTTCTAACTGTGGTTTAGGTTCCCCTGTAATTCATACTGTCAGCATGAAGAATAAAACCAAGGATCTGCGTGAGGAGAACTGGAGGCACAAAAAGATGAGGATCATGAGGATCACCGGTTAAGGTAAGAACAATTTATAACACATGAATTTATAACAAATTACTACAAAAATATTAGCAAGTAAATAAGTAAATGAACAGCAACACCAACAATGTTCAGAGCTGAGTGTACAAGAGAGGTGAATGGCTGGAACCTGGCACTACCTCACAGCAAACCCCAGCAAAAATGAAAAAACCACCTCCTTTTGCGCCCCTTGCAAATGGTCCAGGGTCCTGGCCAGGACCCTCAAGGCTGCTGAAAAAATTGACCAGAATCCTGACAGTCTTGGAATGCTCATGAAACACAGGAATTTCACAATACACAAGGAATGAACCTCTGTCCTTGTGCTTACGTGTCCGTATGTTGTATTCCTTTATGACAGGTCAATGTTGGCATGGATACACTTAATATCTGTTGGAATTATCAATATCTGTTAGGCATACTAATAGGCTTATTAATATCTGTTAGGCATATCAAAAGAGAAAATCTTAAATAGTGTTAAAATGGTAAAATGAAAAAGCAGGCCTTTATTGGAAACTCCCAGGTGCCTCCATAGTTATGGGCTGTGGGTAGACCTGGTATCGTTTTTCTACAATTTTTATAAGTTTAACAAATTAACCTACCTAATAAATATTGTCCAATTAGAAGAGGAGGTGGGTAGGTAATTTTCCTCTGGGTACTTCTCCATTGGAGTTGGTCCAGGGCTTCTATGCCCCATTTCTCGTTGTGTCTTCTCAGATTCTAGCTGGAAAACAAAATGTCTTCCTTATAGGTTCTCTTCTTGAAAATAAGACCAAACAATATTTCAGGAATGTGTTAGAAGGTTAACCTATTACTCTAAAATCTAGTAGAAGGGATAGGCAAAGTACCAGGAGCTATATAACCAGATATTAATAATCCACAAAATTACAAATATATGAAAAACCTGAAATCTTTAGGCATCCATATTCAGATGTATGGGCATGACTGAGCATTTTGGCAAACCTCTAGATGCTTTGTGTGAAGTGTGTTGTATCATGCCTGAGGAGGGTTTTTGGTTGCAGTCTGTATACACTGCTTCACACACATTCACACTGAAGAAAATATTTTGGGTTAAGAAGGAAAAATTAGAACCAAAATATCTTGAGGATGAGTACACTTTTTCAAATATTATACAACACTGCATAAAGTGTTTTTTAGATTTCAGTGCTGCCACATATAATTTTTGAACAAGTTTTTTAAACTGACTTAATTGTGGTTCCTCCATTGGGGCTTTACAAACTCTATATTTTTGTATTCCCCTCTTTGAATAACGTTTCCTTTAAATTTTTCATAACCTTCTCATATTGTTTCCAAAACTGTTTTTTTGTTGTCCAATTCTATCCTCCCTCTCCACACTCTGAGCAGAGGTGTGGGAAGGGTGAAGTTACATTTTTTTGCATGACTTCTTTTCTCCATTTTTAATAAAATACCATAATCTCTGGCTGACTGCCTCTTCTTGTTTCAGTGCTCCTATAAGAGGACCATGGGGCCTCCATCTCTTCACAACATCAACTGAGAGTCTCCACATCCCTCACTGCTGGCTCAAGCCAGCAGCCTATCAAGTAAAATGCTCAGTGTACACCATCCTATGGAGGGATAGTCAAGGAGTTTTCATCAGGCATTGAATATTTTACGAAATTTTATTATTCTAATGCAAATTCCTCAGTTTGGCACATGATTAAATGTTCAATTTTATAGAATAGAGTACTTTACCACAATAATTCTCGGCAACGAAGTGCATGTAACAAATTGTAACAAACATTACAAGTTCCCCCAAAAAAATTTATTTTCTTGGTTGCTGTGAGAGACTATCAGGAATGTGCTTCCTACCAAGAGTGCACAGTGTGACTTCAAAGATCATACAATATGTTCTGAATTTGATTCTCATCACAAAAGGGAATTAATCTAGCACTAATGTGTTAGTATTAAGATATACAATTAGATCTTGAAGAATGTGAGAAGGAAAAGAAGGAAATGTTTCCAGGCTTTGGGAATATTCTCTGTTTTTTTAGGTTCTACAAATTAATTTGATAATACCTCCACTTTCCTTATTCCTCTTCTCTCCTTCTGTCCATGTTATTTTACATTCAAATATACCTGTGTGAATTTTATTATCTTTGGGGTTTTTTGTTTTGGATTGTTTTGGCTTGGTGGGTTTTTTTTTTTTGTTTGTTGGTTTGGTTTTTTGTGGTTTTTTGTTTTTTGGTTTTTTTTAATTCTTGTGGCACATACATTGCATAAGCTGTACAAATCTGGTCCAAAAGAAGACCACACTGTGATAAGTAGGCACCATGGTCAACACCAGAGTGATAACTAAAGAGACTTCATATTCATTACATCTTAATTACCCTAACAGTTGTAGTAGATAGGGTCAGGCGCTCGGAAAATCTCGCGGTGTCACGGAAAGCAGCAGGATTCCTCTCCCCCTAACGCCTAGTGATAAGGGATCACCCAAGAATGTAGTCCCCCCTAACATTAGTAACTTTCTATTCCTTATTAACCAATTACAGCAAGGTAAGACCCCCTGACGTAGAGAAAAACTTTCCCGAGTATAAAACCCGACGAGACGGGACAATAAAGGCCTTGAACCGTCCACCATACTGGTGCCTGAGTGTGTTCTTGGCCCGAGTGACCCTGGAGAGTTTGGGTCGCCGTGCCGTTTGCTCAGAGCCAGGTCACCTTGCCTTGCATCAGAAGGCAACAAACAGTTCTTTGTTGGGAATGAGAGAGTAGTTTTGTGAGGAGAGATTAACATTTTTGATTGAAGAAACTGTCAATTAGGAATATCTAGGCAGTCCTCAAATTGATAAAACTGATTTTTTCACTTTGTTGATGAACTTTTTTTGGGCTTTCATATTTTTGTAGCTGGGCAGGCAGTTTTCACTTGTCTCTGACACCATGATATGATACATGCTCCATGCTATAATATTTTTTCCTTTTTGTTGTTGTCTGTGTCCACATATGTGCTCTTTTTGAAGATAAGGAGTGTTTTCATCACAGCTGAGTTTCCACAGTGAAGGATGGTTAAGCTGTGGCAGATCTAGTAACTCTCACATTGCAATTATCTTCTTTTGTTGAACATGAAATCTGCAGTTCATTCTGCCATCAGTACTAAATGCTAGATGAATCACAGATAGCTTGATTTCTGATTCTGTGATCTGGATGGATATTGGATGGCAGGGATGTGCAATGCCTTAGTAGCTGTTTTTAACTGAGTTTCCTCTTTGGAGGCTTCCTTTTCATGTATTAAAGGCTGGTAGAAAAGATCTCATTCACATACATTATCAGAAAATGTTCTTCATCTTCTCTACACAGTTACCAACAAGGTCTAACAATTCACTATTATGTGATAAATTGCATAATTGTTGTTTGCTGTGGGCTTTTTGTTATCCTAAATAATGGTGTGGGTGGGGAAAGTGTCCATGAATCATGCAAGTTGCCTCCTACCAGGCCAGTAAAATTTTCTTCTCCACACTAATCTCCAATATCATTGACCTTTGTCATAAAACTTGGGTCGTTCATATCTATATCCCATTAGAAGTATCATCCCACGACCACCTCTTGGGGTCTATTAAAGTCATGTCAGAAAGAATCATTGACACATTAATATATCTACAGATGCATCACTAATCACTCAGCAAACAATGCATGATACACACCAGGCAGTGAAAAGTGTGGGAGAGATCTTTGGAGGACCCTGTGCTCCTCCTGGAATGGACCTGATGGTGACAGTGACAAATGAGGCAGGATACACAATGTGCCTTCTCCCCCTTCACGAGATGCAGGGATGGGTAGACATTGCTGCTCATTTGTTTTCTCTTTCTTCCTCCTCTGCTCAGGAGTAGAGGAAGAAACCCAATTAGAAAAGTAATGTTATACTTTTAAGTGTTTTCTTGTTTTTTACCCTGAGTTCTACTCTTTGCCATTGCAACTTGCCTCCTAGACACTTAAACCATACACCATCCTCTAGTGGGTGAAGATGTGGTCACAATAACTTATTTTAAAATAAAGTTACACTAAATTTGAAAAAATGCATTTGATTGAAGCCCAAGCCCTGACCACATTTTCCAATGTCACACAAGCTATTCAAACAATGACGAATTGGAAGATTACATCCTTTAATATTTAGGTCAGCTATAGCATCACTGGAGAATAACTCCAGAGACACTGGCTCTATTCTTAGTGTAGTGAAGGTTACCAGATTGAAATACCTCTTGGACCCCTGTTCCAGCTTCAGGCTTTTACTATTGTCTGAAATTCTTTGCATTTGTCTATTTAAAATGTAAACTCCTCTGAGCAGGAACTACTCTTCTCTCAGCAGGAAAAAGAAGAGACATTACAAAACACCATAGTGGTGTGAAAAAACGCAATGGAAATCAGGAATAGACAGAAGATTTTCAGGGGTTCTCAGGCTCCATTGCACACTAAAACTTCAAAGACCTTCAGCGTCTTCATGGGGAAGTAAACTAAGTTGAAAATGGGCTCTTTGGGTCTTCAAATATTAAATATCCTACTCTGAAAAAAACTGACCTTGTCTCCATTTTGTGCTAATTCCTTTATGGGTGAAATGTTGATATTTACTCAACCCAAAATAGATGGGCTGAAGCTAAATTTAATAGTCTTTGGAAAAACTGCTTTAATATCCCTAAATGGGTGCAATTCTCTAGCTGCAAATTATAACCATTATTTCTGTATTACATCCATTAGCAAACTCTCCAGGGGGAAAGAAAATGAAAAAGTAAAGGAAAGTAACTGGACATTTCCAAGACTATATGGTGATAAACACAACATATTTTAAAATGATAAAAATAACTATAGAAAATAGAAGTAATCATGATAATAATTAATAATAATAGTAATTATAATAGCAATTATAATAGATAATTTTGGAAGGGATGTAAGTTCATTTGCTTCAGGGCATAAGCTAGTTTCTACCTACAAGGGCTTAAGAAGAAATTTCCCCTTTGGGCAAATTGTACTATTCATCTCTTTCTCTGAAGCATCTGGCGCCAGCTGGTTTTAAAAGTTCATGCCCGATCTCTCTGTTTCTTGTGTGCTGTGGCAATTTTTATGTTTCTGCGAGCTGGAATAAAATTGTCTTTACCTAAAACTAACTTCAAGGTAGAGATACTATCTGTGCCAACATTATGCTGGCAGGGCACTCTGTAAACTACTTCTGAACCTGGAGCCAAACGCAGCCCTTTTGAAGATCTGCAGGCTTAGCCTGACAATTTTGGCAGATGCCTGGTGTACTTCAAGGGCGTTGAAGTTTGTGCCAGATTTTCTTCTTTGATTTCCACAGATCTGAATGCACACATCTGGTTGTGGGAGGGGTTATCACGCATCTACATCTGCCAAATATGGCCATGCTCTAAAACATGCATATTTCTTTAATTCCTGTGTACCTTCTTGCGACAGGCCAATTCCAGCAGTGAGTTATTTCAAAATCATTTAATGGAAAATGTTCGCAAAAAGACTAACAAGCCAACAAGCAACAAAACACAAGAAAGACCCCCAGACAAACACAAGAACCCACAAACCAAAAAACAAAAAAAGGCTCATGAAAATAAACCTCAAAAACAGTGATGTGGAGAGGGAAAAAAAAGCAACTGAGCATAACTGGCTAAAATCCCATTGGATTCTTAGGGGTCTATATGCTGTTCAAAGTTTACTGAAAAAATATTCCTAAGAGTTAACCTGGGAGCCCCGCTGTAAAAAAAAATCAAAGTATGTGAATTCATAATAAATCTTAAACCAAAGTTATTAAATATAGATTGACATGGAGAGGAATTTCTGTAGGGAAGTAAAGAGAAAAATAAAATGTAAACAAGAGGATATTCAAAGAACTTGTGAGGAACTATAGACAAAATAATGAAATAATGATTGTTAAATCTGAGCCAGTAATTCCCAAGGAATAACTTTGTCTGTACATATTTTCCCTTTCTTAATCACACAAAGCCCAAAGACCTGGCTGTGGATTGGATTTTTTTTTTTTTTTGATTCACTAGTAGGAGAAACAGACCTGTATTTCAACATTTTGTTTTATTTTAAGTGTTTGAGAATCCAGGAGTATCTGGTATGCAAATTTTAGCTTGTTCTTGCTCTAATTAGGCCCAGGGGTCACGTGATACATTTGTTTTCTTCTGACTGAAGCTCCAAACACAACTGAGGGAATCCTTGGAAGAAAGTATCACTGTTCTGAGACTCTTAAGGGATAACAAGTGTAAATAGCAGGAAATTTCAGAGCCATCAAAGCTTTGCACAGTGAAATATTATTGTAAACATGACCAAACTTGTCTCTACATGCACGTACAAAACTGCAGATACTAAGGATGCTGAAAATTCCAGTAAATTACACCCAATAAAACAACAAATTTTCTTAGATTAAAAGATGCATTTTTAACGTCAACCTTGTTGCCCATCTTTGACTGATGCTGGATTTTAATTGCTTTTCTTAGGTCCACTGTGTCTTACAATAGAACAAATAGAGGACAAAAATTAAACCAATGCATTGTAAAGAAAAAAGAATGGCTGAATTATTTCAGTACTAATCAACACTTTTTTTTTTTTTTTTTGGCAGAGCTGAATATAAACAGAATTATTCCATACATAAACTGAGGACTTTCTCACATGTAATGAAGGGAGAGTAGGAAAACAAATCTTGTCAAGCATCTGGATTATGGTCAAAACCCCACTGGGATCACCTGGTAGACTCTTGATAGAGATAGATCAGTATTTTTTTGAAAGATAAGAGTTTTTCTCATTACATTTTGTGTGGCGGTTGTTGGCTTACATGCCCCTCTTCTCTGCATGTTAAATGCACATAAATCTGATTATCTTAAAGGAAACACAACAACTTTAAAATATCAGTGGGAGAATACCAAACAGCTGATTGGAAGTTAGGGTGGTAGAAGATACCTAGGTTATTTATTCTCCTTTCCCAGTTTTAAACAACTTTGACAAATGACAAACCAGAAAATGCAGGCACCTGGAATTTGCTTTTCACCTTGGAGCCTTTTCTACCTCCTTACTTTCAAAAAGTAGCTAATCTTGCCTGAAAGTTCTCCTCCAAGGGTGGGTTCCCAACTCTAAATCCTAAACTATGGGAGGCATTTTTTATCATCCCTCTGTGAGGACCTTACCTTCATTTCAGTGAACATTTTTGGCTTTTCAATTCCTTTACTGTTTTCCTGCTAGGCTTCCCTGAATCCCTTTGCCACACAACTCAATCTCTGCATATGATATTTCTAGGCACCTTGGGTATGTAGGCAGAACCCCTAAAATATGAGCCTTCAGTCACAGATTATAATGATGGCTGTTGGAATTCCCACATGCAGCCAGAGAGTACAGCTTGAGTATTCAAACACAAGTGATGAGTGTTGCATCCATGTCTGGGTGATTGACAGGTAAAGTTGTCTGAAGCAGATATCAGCGAGGCACGGATCTCAAAATATAAACGTAAAAATATGTGGATAACAACGTGAATAAAACCTAAGGAATGCCAGAGGTCAGATCTGCACCTGGTATAAATTGGCACACATCTGCAGCTCTTTTATACCTAATGAAGATCTCGTCATGGAAAGTTTCTCTAAGCTTAATGATTCTCAAATTTGTTTCCCAGAATACTTTCTAAACTTTGTGAATGAGCAAAAAAAAAAAAAAATTTCTAAAAATATACATAATTCATATCCAGATTTTGTTTTGGTGTAGATTCTCAAACTGCCACCGAATTAAGGATAAAAAAAGAAATCAGAAATACCTGAATAATCATCAGACCTAATACAATAATACTTATGGTATTAGGTACCATACCATCTACATCATCCTAATCTATGAGCAAGAAAATCTGCTATGACCAGAAAATCTGCCACTTGAAATAATGCCATCAGTTGCTATTAAAAGTAACAAATACTTGTACTATCTTTTGCGTCTTTTTATTTCTTTTCTTGTGCACCCTTGGCAATTCTTTCTTGGAATCAGCTCTGTTATCAATATTGAATGGCTTCTATTTCTTATAATTCGCTTCCCCATATAATTTCTTTTTTTTTGCAAAGTGAGGAGGTGATTCAAAACAATGAAGTGAAAACAAACAAGAGAAGTCTAGACAGCATTGTTTCTTGATATCAGCTTTACTTACATGGTGTCACAGTGGGTTTAATTCTGCTAAATGTTCATTTTCCAGGGTGACTTGTGCTGTGGCAAACCAGTGCAGATCTGCAGCTGATGACAAATGCAGAGCATTGGCTCAGGTACCTGAAATTCACTGTTTCCTGGTGCTCTAAGCTGAAAAGTTGAATACCTTTTCTCTTGGGTGGTTAATCCAAATGTGTTAAAGGAAGAGAATGTTATAATTTCTTGCTGATAGATTTACAGAAACAGATGCAAAACTCAAGTGTGTGCAAACTGAGCAGGTCCATCTAATTTTGGATATTGTAATATTTAGATTAGTGGGTTCAAGAAGAATTTCAATGTCTACTTAATATAATACTGCATAGTGACTAAATATATCTACTCTTTGCCATAGATTCAGTCTAGACACTCACCAGCTGTTCCCACCTGAGAAAGGCATGGAAAGTACCCTTATTTCAGTCATAATTGTGCAATAGGTATCTTTGTCAAAAGTGGTGATTAGTCTGGTGGCTACTGATTGTTTATATGAGCTATATATCATATGTTGCTCTTAGTTATAATAAAAAAATAACATAAAAATATGGCAGCAAAGATTGCAAAGAAGACAAGAAAAGGGAAGGTAAAGATAGGTATATTGGTGACTAAGACCATGAACTAAGTATTTTTTAATTTTATTTTATTTATCCATCCATAAGTATTAAGTATAATTATCCATAAGCTAAAGTATTACAAGTGGATGAAAACTCTGGTCTCGAATACCAAATTTCACTCAAACAATGGACTTTTTTTGCACTTGACCAAGTTTTGAAATAATGTTTTCCACTAAATATTGTTTGAAAATTTTGCAAATACATAACTTCAGAGTTATTACTTTTTTCAGATTCAAGAGGACCTTTTTAGAAAACAGACAAAAGTTCTCTATTTTCCCTTTTTTAAACTTGATTATCAAAGAGCTGATGATTTAACTAGTGTTATTATCTATCAGTTAAGTCTCTCATGTATCCAGAAGAATAATTTATTTCACAACCTTTTAGAAATACTATGGAGAATCGTTTGGGGCTAGAGATACAGAATTAAAAAAAATACCATTGTTCATAGAGCATTCCACAGAAACAGAATTTTTTGAATAAATAAAATGTAAAACTATTTACATTGAGTCCATATCAGGTAGGTTTTTAGGTCAATGTTTACAGATACAACACAAAATATTTTATTTGATGAATAGGACAAGCAAAGGAAGAGTGAAGATAGAGAGATGGCACTGTAAAAATAGTACTGTGAAGATACCTACACTGAGAAGATGACAATTCATTTGGGGATGAATGGCACACATAAAGGACAAAGATTATAAGTTGAGTTTTGCTGTGGAATGTAGTAAATAAAGGAAAAAAGGCTTGAAAGAATTCTCATCATAGAAAAACATAGAGTTCTTTCAATAGCAAACTCAAACTTTTCTGCACAAGTCTTATGTTATTTCTCTTTATAGAAGTGAAGCTATGAGCAAAGTAAAATGATCAATAATAATTGTAATTAATAAGTAGTTTAAAGACTGCAGAAAGGATATAACTGCATATTAAGAACCCAAACTGATGGACATTTTAAGCATGTGTTAACTCTAAGTACAAGCTGAAGTTCCCCTGTTGCCTCTGAAGTGACATTAAAGACTCTCATGTGTTGGCATTTCAATGCAGTGGGATTTAATTGAAGCTGAAAACTACTGTGTTTATTTTTGAAAAAAATCTGATATTTTCATCCCTATTGAAATTTACACCTATTTCTGTAGGCATAAAGATTCTTTTGCAATATCCTTTTGTATCTGTTTTAGATTAGTTTTCCTCCCAAACCAATCTTTCTTTGCAGATGACTTTCTGCATACCAGCAGACATCAGGAACAAATAAAGCTATCATATACATATCACAAATAGCCCATATGCCCAACAATGGATTAAAAAGAGTCTTCAAGCAACATCCCACTTACATCTCTGAGCAAAGTTCTATTTCTGGTCAGTATGTTTATTCTATGAGACACACACTGTCTCCTAAAATTTGTGTGGTTTTTTTCCTTTTCCTTCCTGTGTAATTCTCTGATAGACTAGTGTAATATTTGAGGTCAAATGTCCTGACTTTATAGACCAGTCATGACTTTATAAAACAAATGATTTTGAAGGATGAATGAAGTGAAAAACAGAAAGAACAGAAACTCACGTGGCACAGAACAAAAACTGGTCTGTGGCATAAAGGAGCTATAAGCTATGGCCCAATCAAAGTCCTTTGTAATACACATGATGTGAAGAGCCTCAGATTTCCACTTACTCACAATATCGTGAGTGTGTTTATTAATTTCCATAGGGTTTTTTTTTTAATGTTTAGTTGATAAGGAATGAATAGAAGAGAAGGGACAGAACTGTAGAGGTTGCATCCCTGGGGAGGAGAACTACAGCTGGTGATAGAAATTATTTCCTTCAAGAACAGCTGTGAGTGCCTTATGTGCCAGTAGTTGCATGTGAACCCTTTATTTCTGTAGCATAAAATCTGACAGGAAAGTGTAACTCTGGAGAGAGTATTTATATGTAACCAAACACATCCACTTTGCATTAAATATCCTTGTTAAGCAGGTTTATGTGCTCCTGTCTGCTGTCAGTCAGGTTTCTGTGCACTATCAATCAGTTGCAATCACTTGTTTTTTCTTTCTTGGGTTTACGTACACTGTGCATAAATTGCCAGTTGTAAGGTAGCTACAAGC
Organism: Ammospiza caudacuta; assembly: GCF_027887145.1. NCBI lineage: Eukaryota > Metazoa > Chordata > Aves > Passeriformes > Passerellidae > Ammospiza > Ammospiza caudacuta. Next base: position 82,181,182 of record NC_080632.1, on the reverse strand, counting down.
CCCTGAAAAGGGTGGAATTAATCAGTTTGTCAGACTGTCCATTATTCTGCTTAATTGCAAATTATTAGCACTGAAATAGGGAATTTTTTGTTCTTCACTCCAGTTGGAGTTCCCTTGAAAACCCAACAACAGGCGTGCAGGTCATGAGCAGCACCTTCCACTGAATATGTCCTCTAACCCTCCAAAACCTCTGTCCCAGGCCAATTCACCTCTGCCTGTCTTTGAATGTCTGCAGAAACCAAGAATGTGAGTTCAGTTCTGTCTTCAGTAATTCCAGCTATGACCTTCAGAAACTACCTTAAATTCAGCCACTGATTATCTTCTCTCTTTTGTGAAATGAGATGAATGTTCTCTAAGTCTGTATAAAATACAGTTAAAATTAAAGATAGTCTCCAAATGCTAAATAAATGCAATCCCAAGCCTACAGAATCGGTGTCAGTGGGAGTTTTGCCATGGAATTCAATGGGAGCAGGGTCAGGACCTGATATAATTGAGAGAAGTTGTTAATATACATCACTTACTGCCTGCCTGCAGTTCTCGTCTAGCTAATAAAGTCACTCACTGACATAACAATATAGAGTGCAGGAGCAGGTGACACACTCTACTGTGTGCTTATGAGGTCTTTTATAGCACACCTTTCCCTTCAGTACATAGTGGAGGGTATATAAATATACTCCATATGCTTTATACTACTATATTGAGTAACTTTTTGAATGTATGCTTTGGCAGCTCAGCATATCCCTTAGTATGTGACATCCATAGCAGATTAGCAGCTTCAGTGCATTCATGAAAACACCAGAATAGTCTAACACCAGTAGCTGTTCAATAATACCTAATTGGCTTTTGGAGAGCACTAGTAGGCTCGGAATTAAGAATTGATGGGTTGTTTGTTTGTTTGTTTAAATATTTTTCTTTGTCATCAAAGGTTTATGCTCGTGGTATTCTAAATGTGTAACATTAAAAACAAAATTATATGCAATCAGCATTTGGAGCCACCTGTTTTTTCAGGGGGGCTGTGGCTGTTAGATGAATTCAGTGACAGCAGCAGAAGCAGCTACTAATCACACATTCTTCCCCTGTCTCTCAGTCTGAGTTACTATGTTATTTATGTTGATAACCATAGAAGATTCTTAGTTATGCTGTAGACCAAATTTTCCGTATGGTCAGGAAAGATTATAAACCAAGGAGCAAGATTGTGCCAGGTAATAAATATTTATGAATAAAGAAATATTGCAAATCATGGTATAGAATATTGTGTTCTCAGTAACTTTGACCTTAAAAAGGATTTAGTTATTAAAAAACTCTGATGAAGTTACAAAAATAAAGACTATTTACTGTCCCTGCTTAAAAAAAAAAAAAAAAGAGTTCTAAGCAAAAGTGAAGAAGTTCTGTATCTTCATCTGAGGTGGTAGAGAGGTAAAGATGGAAAGAATGAATTTGTATTTGATGTTGATCATTGTAAGAGAAGTGTGAAGAAGAGGAAAATGTCAGTCAATATCTTTTGAAATGATTTGATGTTGGGAGAAAAATGTCAAATTTTAGGAGATCAACTTGTTTATTTTATCAAAAAGATAAGAGAATGTTTCTACTTAAACATCAAAGTAGCTTAAGATAAGAAAAAATCCTGATGTGAAAGCACTATCATCTTGCAGGGAAACATGGAGCAAAAATTCATGGTAAACATCTTGTATTAATATTAAGAAAAATTTGGAAAAATTATTTGTCTTTTTTTTTTTTGGTTTGGTTGGTTGGTTTTGTGGGGTGTTTTCTGTTTGTTTGTGGTGTTTCTTTTCTTTTCTTTTCTTTTCTTTTCTTTTCTTTTCTTTTCTTTTCTTTTCTTTTCTTTTCTTTTCTTTTCTTTTCTTTTCTTTTCTTTTCTTTTCTTTTCTTTTCTTTTCTTTTCTTTTCTTTTCTTTTCTTTTCTTTTCTTTTCTTTTCTTTTCTTTTCTTTTCTTTTCTTTTCTTTTCTTTTCTTTTCTTTTCTTTTCTTTTCTTTTCTTTTCTTTTCTTTTCTTTTCTTTTCTTTTCTTTTCTTTTCTTTTCTTTTCTTTTCTTTTCTTTTCTTTTCTTTTCTTTCCTTTCCTTTCTTTCTTTTCTTTCTTTCCTTTCCTTTCCTTTCCTTTCCTTTCCTTTCCTTTCCTTTCCTTTCCTTTCCTTTCCTTTCCTTTCCTTTCCTTTCCTTTCCTTTCCTTTCCTTCCTTTCCTTTCTTTCCTTTCCTTTCCTTTCCTTTCCTTTCCTTTCCTTTCCTTTCCTTTCCTTTCCTTTCCTTTCCTTTCCTTTCCTTTCCTTTCCTTTCCTTTCCTTTCCTTTCCTTTCCTTTCCTTTCCTTTCCTTTCCTTTCCTTTCCTTTCCTTTCCTTTCCTTTCCTTTTTTCCTTTCCTTTCCTTTCCTTTCCTTTTTTCCTTTCCTTTCCTTTCCTTTCCTTTCCTTTCCTTTCCTTTCCTTTCCTTTCCTTTCCTTTCCTTTCCTTTCCTTTCCTTTCCTTTCCTTTCCTTTCCTTTCCTTTCCTTTCCTTTCCTTTCCTTTCCTTTTCCTTTCCTCTAAATTACCAGAAAAACTTAACTATAAGAATGTTAGTAAATAATGGGATTTATGATATTTTTTGTCACTGCCAGATTAATTTCTAATGAAATGGTAAGCAAAGTGAAAATAATTGTAATTAACATACCAAAATTACTAGTTCTACAAAATTTAAGACACAGTTGATAATATCAGCTGGAGCTGGTAGTGGTACCTTCTTATCTGGAGTACTCTAAAATTTTGAGATGCTTGTCAAAGAAAAGATCATTACTTTCAGAGTAAATTGACATTACTTTTTTTGAAATACGAAATTTCATTTTTAATCTTTTTATACCTATATAAATTTATTAACTTCAGAGTGAAGAAGGTCTCTTTCAATAGCAGAATTTTAGTGTGCACAGAATGGGAATAATTATTTTAATTACCTCTGGTTGTCTAATTGAAATTCAAGATACATTACTCATTTCTGAACTAGGAAGTCTCAAATATAAAGAGATGGATCTTTCAAAGAGTCTCAGGTTATGCCAATTTTAGATGCATACATCTTTCATTAATATTTTTAAATAATTAAAAAAAAAGGAGAAAACAACAAATCTCCAAGTCTTTAAATTGTTCTGAAATGTAAATATAATTCATGTTTTACTGTTTACTTAAGGGGTAAAGTACTATAACTCTATTTTGTGAACCTTCCTCCCCCCGCCCCCCTCAGTTTTAAAGCTCTGTTGATGGACACATCCTTTTAGAACTCACACCATGTCTGGCTGCAGTTGTCACTTTACATTGAATTGTAAGTTGACAAGAAAGTCCTGGCCAAATGCTGCACTTTAACAAGACGACACATGAGACAATGAAACCTGAAATGACATGGTTTTCTTTTTTTCACTTTTTTTTTTTTTTTTTTTTTTTTTTTCCTTTCTTGACATGCAGCATTTTCCGGAGGAAATAAGAAAAAGAAGAAATTAAAAGTATGGGTGTACTAGAATTCTCCACTGGCAATAACAGCATCCAGTTACCTGTCTTAAGCTATGACCCAGTTTCTAAGTATCAGTATTGAGGTGGGATAAAGTTAGGCCAAAATAACCTAGAGAAGTAATGCAGTGGTGAGAAGTTTTTTATTGGAAGTCTTTTTGTGGGTTTGTTTTTATTCTTTAGGGAAAGGGGAAATAAAAATAAAAGAGTGGATAAAATGTTATTTGCTGAAGAGTGTTGTGTTCTCTGTTGATTTTTCTTCTAAACTATAACCTCTCCTAGATATAACTTAGTCTCAGCCTTGTGTACTGAGTCTGTGAAACCAGCCATGGAAAGCTGCCCACACATTTTCTTACATGTCTGCACATTTGCAGCTCTTTTGATGCAAAGTGTAACTCCCTCCATGCAGCAAAGCACAAAGAAATAGAAACAGTGCAAATGCAGATCTCGGGGTTGTGACCTGGCAATGGAGATCCTCCACCTAATTTATTTTTATACAGGAGCACAGCATTTGTGCTGTTTGGGAACAACTCTGCCATCTGCATAACTTGAACCTTGAGGAATTACTTTAAAATGGAGGTTAGCAAGGGAGGTTTTCACGCAGGTCGGATGGAATTATGGTGTGTTTAGCATCTGGTGACCCACGCTAATTCAAGTGGGCAACCCACAATAGCTGGGTTAACCAGCAAAAAAGGTAGGCTATTAACTCCATACTCCATCAAAGAAACCAAAATATCTCCAGCTCTGTGGTTTCTTTGAGTCTTGCATATTTTCAGTACGGCTTACCACAAAATTCAGCAATTCATTGAACCAAACCAGATATCAAGGCAGAACCTCATAAATCCAGGTCACACATGGTGACCTCATCTGCTACTCTTCCCTACTAACTCATCCTCAATATTGCAATTCATCCTCAGTAACTTAACTATCAGCATCTAGAGAACCATTACGTAACAAATTTTCTATTTACCATTTTTCAAGAACCAAAAAAGGAAAAAAAAAAGTACAAGTCCAAGAAGGCATCTTTGAACACAGCCTGCCCAAAACGCACCAGGTACAGCCGATGCCCAATGAGGACCAGCTAGTTTCAGGGCAAACACAGAGCTCTGTTTCCAGTCCCCACTGGGAAGGAGAGGAGATATGCAAATGGATGTCTGGGAAGATTCACGGCTCCCTTTTTGTCTGCAGCGCTTCATTTGTGAAGCACATCTTCCCCAGGGGGGGAGCACGACAAGATTCGATTCAGATTTCCCCTAAATTAAATTAAATGCAATGGCCATAGAGCCCCAGGGGGGTGGGGTGGGGGTGAGCACACTTCAGATCCCAATAGGATGATGACTTATTTTGAAAGCAACTAACTTTTGAGCAAATTTGAACTGCGTGTGACAGGGGCACAGGGTGGTGGAGTGCATTAATGTGAGCATTTAATGAGCTATATTATTACTGTCCTACTCTGAAAGACTAGGGCTTTCTAAAGCACTTAGGAGCAGTTTGAAGTGAAGACATGCTAACTAGAAATTTGAATTTATATTTCTTTGATATTTTCTAGAATTTATTCATTTAAACTTTTGCTCATACCCTTGAGATGGTTGGGATGACTATAAGCACTTGGCTGTTAGAGTCACAACTTTTAAGAAAGGTTGTCATCCTCTAGGTTCTTAAATTTAGGAACCTTACATACATACAGGAAAAACTTACTCAAAATCATTAGGTCAGAATACATATTTACACCATATTCCTCATTTGTGAACGTCTCTAAGGTTGACGCTAATGGAAATTACTTAAAGTTATTTGAAATAAGGATTAAAACTACTTTTAGTTTATTACTTTCTGTGATATGGTATACAGAGATACAAAAGTCTTTTCCAAATACTCCACATGAGAAGTAAAGCAGTCAACCAAAAATATGGGAAACCAGAAATGGGAAAGATGCAGTGATCCAAGATAAAAGAGCATTATATAGCCTTAAGTGATCCAGGAAATGATACTCAGGCAGATCACTCTAGGTTAAATTAGAATAGATTTGAAATTTCATAAAATATGTTATTTATAATTTTGTAATACATCCAGTGCTGCAGCAATGAATTTGCAAAGAATTTCCAAAGAGTGGAAACTCCTGTTTCCACTGTAAAATTAATGAACAGTACTAACTGATCCAAGATAAAGATTCATTGAGGAAATATATAATTATCCCATTGCAAATTTTAGTGAAAAGCGTGTAACGCACTTCTACATTTTTCTTATATACTTGAGATTTTGCCACCTGGAATGTGTGGTTCATATGCTGTTTCTCTGTGTGATCCAAGAAAGTTTTGTTCTGATGAAACTCTTAGCAATTCTCATGCTCTGTTGTGATTATAGTAATCAAGTTCCAATTAAAAATAAATGTCATAAAAAATTGTGGGTAAACAATGTAATAACTCACATGAAGCCACTAAGAAATATCTGCAGAAGGAGAAGCATTTTTAGAAATCTCCTCTATATGTCTCACAGTGTGATCACTCTTGCAACAAGCTCTTCTTCTTTATAAATATTTAGAAGCAAAGGACATAACACAGTTCTCAAAATTATGAAAAAAAAATTCTGCAAATATTAGTATAGAAAGAAGTTAAAGAGAAAAACAAGAATGTCAAAACCTCACAAATATTTTCTTTTCCAACTGCCAGATTTTTTTCCCAAATTAGTGCTGCTTCAGGTATTGCAATGGTTTTGAAAAACATACCTTAAATTCTCTTTTGATAGTTTGAATGGTTTAAATTTAAAGAAGGTTCCAGAATTAGAGTTGTACACATAAATATTCACTGACAAAATATAGCATCTCGCAAGGGAAAAAGCGAATGTAAAAACTATTGGAAATAGTTTGATGATGCCATTTGAAATTCAGTGTTCCAGAAATGCATGTTTTTAGGATTCTTGTTAGATTTTAAATGATCAAAAGGAAGCACAGAAGATATAGATATAATTAAATCCTCATTATTTAATATTCAAAAATGATACAATAAGTTAAATTATCTTGTTAGCATATATTTAAAATACACAAACTAAACAAAGAATATGATAAAATAGAAAGATACGTGTTCTGTTTCCAAGAAACATGTGATTAACAGAGAAAAAGCTGTGTGATATACTGTTGAGAACATTAAACCAATCTGAACAAATTTTATGAATATATGGATCATATATTCTCTTCCATAAATGCTTTTTAGATAATAATATCCTTCAGCAATGACAAAATGATTGCAGCTGATCTACAGTATCTTTTTCATTATGTCCTTTATATCCATAAAAAATAAAATAAAATAAAATAAAAAGGCAAGAGAAGAGAGAGTGAGAGAAAGATACTGGGAGCATAACAGCATTTTCTTTTTCTGTTTTTAAGCTGGAACAAGTTTTACTCATTGTGCAAAAACAGAGAAACTCTTCCCTGGAGCTCTCATATAGGGTCTTGTTTTAGAAGCTGCGTCAGTACTTGAAACAAAGATGAGTGAACCCCCAACTGGCAACTGGTGTACAGCGATGTCAAGAGCTGATACAGCCCTAAAACATCTGGTGAGAGAGAAATTCAGCTTGTTTTCATACACGTGGCTGAGACTTTTCATCTGATATTAAATATTCCCCTACAGTATCATCCTCTTAGCAGTCAATGGGTTTGCTATTAATGTGTGGATGTATTATGAGTCACGTTTCACAATAACAGGAAAATTGAAGCATTAATGAACACGGCTTTAGCAGGTATTGCATTAAAAGTACTCCATCCTCCCTACAGCACATTTTTTGTCCAGCATGTGCAGGCAGACTTTTTTTGGGAGCAATATATCAAAGGAAATAGAAGTGGTTTCTGACATCAGCACCCATTCTAGCTTGATCATTTGAAGTTGATTTGACATGAAATGGGGCAGGAAAAAGCATAGGGTGGAAAGGAAACAAATTTCTTAAGCTGTTCCACTTAAATCCTCAAATGTGTGGTGCAGTGTACTGGCGTTCTTACATAGAAAATAAAATCAGAAACTAGTAGAAAATGGAAAATAAATAGTGAATTTTGCAACTCCACCTCACTCCAGCACTAGACTGGTAACATTTTTCTGATCTTGAGCCCAAAAAATTAGAAAAAAAGGAGAGAGTTTAACTCCAGTCTACATGTTATCCAGGTGCACAAAGTAAGTCACTGCTCAGGCTTTGACTGTAACCCCCTTGAAAACATCACAGTGGTGAGTTGTTGAGGTGGCTGCATTTTGTCCAACAAAACAGAAAAAAACAGGAGTGAAATCACTTTAAGTCTGGGTGGAGAAAAAGGAAGACAAGAGGGATGCAGAATGGTGTTTGCAGCACAGTTTTTTCACCCTTCTTCTGTCAAATACAGCCACGCTGGGGCAGACCCAGTTTGGCCCTCTCTCTTCGAAAAGTTCTTTGAAGCTGAAACATATTTTGTACATGCTAAGTAATATTATTAAAATTAATTGATAGGGGGACTGTAGTGTGCAGCTGCCTGCTAGCTTAGATTGAGTTATACTGCAGGATATTGTTTGTGTTGTGATGAAGAAGGCTGTGGTAATACTCTCTGACTGCCTCTCCCCTGGGAACACTCCCAAAAGCAAAATGTGCATCTGATGAGAGTATCCCAGTGAGCAACGATTTAAATATATAAATAAAATTAATAGGAATGAGAAACATGTGCAGGAGGTAATTTGAGGTCTTCATAAGCATCAGTCTTCAGTTAGGATAAAAATTTTCAGTGGTCTTAATTTTGGAGGTAATGAATGGTCCAAATTTGACTCCAATAAGGAAAAGAAGTCTTAACAGAACTTTTAAACCTGTTCTGAGACTGATTTCAAATTCAGGTCATCTCCCATTCACTTTCCAGGGTCTCTTCTTGCATGCTTTGACAATTTACTAAAAATGAGGCCAGTTTGCTTTTTCAAGGCATCTACAGAGATATCCAATTCAGGAACTTCAGACCTTCTTTGCACTCAGTGGTGAGGAAGGGTAGGGAGGGAGAGAGGAAAATTGATAATTCAGGATGATGCTTAAATGGGCAGTCCCTTCTTTTATTGAAACTTCATGCTGAAACTGAATATAGGTGCCTCACATGAAGGATATTCATTAACTGGTATAGTGCCTGCCCCTGATCTAAAAGAACCCTGGTTGAAGTAAACTGTCTCTGTTACTCATAACCCCAGTATTCACCTTTTCCTTTTTTATTTTTTCTCTCTCTCTGAGTGTGAATTCCTTGAATCCTTTATTTGCTTTTCCTGCTTTCCAGTGCAAACATCTTCACTAGAGTGCATCTGTCTCATTCTGCATAGCAGACTCAAAACACAGCTCTCGCCAGTCCACGTTATGCTAACTTATGATGGAAACATTCAGACCTGAACCCCTGGAATTTTCCATCTGCTTTTCATCTGCTGAGCTGATGCTGGAAGGGCAACTGCTGTGAGAAACCCCGCAGGGCAGGTTTTGCCAGTGGGTGTAATTGAGAAACAGTAGCTAACACTCTCAGACACAGGGCAAGGGGATGGTTAATAAAAGAAAATATAGATCAAAAAGATATAAACACTCATCACAGCGTGATCCAAATCAGTGTGTTGTTAGGTTGTGGTTTTGTGTTGTTTAGGTTTTTTTGGGTTTTTTTAATAGATACACGCTCACACATCCTCAAGACCATGTGCACTGGTATGTCTTGTTGGAGAAAGTAAAAACCTGAGATTCATTGAACACCACCAGCACTTAAATGGAGCAAAAGATCTTATTGAAATTCTGGACAGGGAGAAGGGAAAACCGAGAGCCACTTCCCAGCCAGCAGTGTCACCCACTTCTTGGGCAAAACAAGTGAAAGAAATAGCCGATGATTTTAAGTGTTTGACACAACTTGCCTCTGAAGTCCCAAGCATGCAAATCCAAGCCTGAAGTCTGCTGAGCACTGTCACAGTGTTCACAGGGGTTCTTGGATGATGCAAGAGACGAGAATGTTGACTCCATGTTCAGAGGGCTTGATTAATTATTTTATGATATATATATATATATATTACATTATAACTATACTAAAAAGAAATAGAAGGAAAGGTTTCCTCAGCTCTCGGACTCTGTCTGAGATAGCTCGGTCCTTGATTGGCCATTAATTATAAACACTCAAGATGGGCCAATCACAGATGGACCTGTTGCATTCCACAGCAGCGGATAACCATTGTTTACATTTTGTTGCTGAAACTTCTCAGCTTCAGCAGGAAAAACCCTAAGAAAGGATTTTCACAAAAAGATGTGTGCGACAGAGCACTGCTAAGGACCCTGTGGCCTTGTTTAATCCTTGCACAGTGAATCTGGTGATAGCAGGTATGCTCTCTGCAGTAAAAAGTGAAGCCATGTACTCCACCTTCTATACTGAGGAGCAAGCATGGACCTTGAGCTCCCTGGCACCTTTATTCTCTGTAAAGTGCCCAGAAAAAGGGACTGCAGTGAGCACTGTCCAGGAGGCTGCGCTTCCTTGTAAGAAATGTTTACAAGGTCAGTCATCAAAACGTGTCTTGAATAATCTTTAATGTTCCTTCTTCCTGTGTTTTGTCTTGGATTTGTTTTGTTTTTCATAGGAAAGAAAAATAAGTAAGAAAAAGGAATCAAAGGAAATGCACATAAAAGCACATGCAGGCATACGTATACACACTGAGAAATTATTATATAAAATGACCAAGGAAAATCAAGAAAAATAATTATTGCAGCTGATGAAGCAGAAACCCCATTATGGGTAGATGCTAGTTCACAATGTAGGGTCCTGGAGGTTGAGAGCTAAATGCATTTTTCAGCATCTTTAGCACAATTTATTAAATTAAGTTTTAAAATGAAACACATTTCTACCCACTCTATATTTTCCCTCCTCCTTGCTCTCCGCTTAGGGCATTTAAGGGTCTGTTTATCATTCTTGGTTTCTTCCTCTCATTTTCAGGCCTGACGCTGGGTATAAAACTCTCGTTGCATTTATGCTGGAAATTTTATTCATATAGGTATTAATCCTTATACTTGGGTGCAAGGTGGGGAGAGGAAAACATCTGGAATATCTTTTGGTGTCTTCTGATGGAAGCCTGAGGTGCCTCAACCCAGAATCAAATCAAAGCTTGAAGATGAAGCAATGTCTCCTGTTAAATCAATGGTAGCATTGAAGCAGGAATGATTTCCACAAATCAAATACCTTTCTAAAGTGGAAATCTAAGGGGTAAAATGGTAAATGCACTTTAAATCTGTATGCATGTTGCTGGCATTCATCTTTTCCCAGAAGGAGTTTCCAGCACTGGAGCTGCTGAATATATAAGTTTCAGAGGCAGTCTGAAGTAAATCTGTTATGTCCTGTTCTCAAATGTAATCCTTTGACCATGCAGTGGGGTAATCCCCAAACCCTTTGGAAACAGCTAGTGAGTCTGTACTGAAATTATGCTGCAGATATCTTTCAAAAAGAGAAAAAATATTCAAAATCTTGCAGCATATGGCACACATTTTTAGGATAATTTTTCACTTGAGTTTCATCTTTCTTCTTTTGAACTTATTGTAAGCTAAAACCCAGTTTTAATTCCCATGAGATCTTAGTCTCCTGTCTCCTGAATTTTAACTCAAGTAATTCTCTTTTTCATTGCTGCACACTGATACTGGCTCTGTGTTTGCAAAGACAGGTTCACTTTCACTGTCAGTCTCTAATTTGCATGGAAATAATTAAAAAACATCTTCATCTTTTAGGTGAAGAAAGAAATGGGAAGAAGTAAAGTGAAAACATCAAAAGTGGCAGCTGCAAAATGGAACATGGAAGCCATAACACCCATCACAGAGGCACTTGCCATGGATACACAGCACCACAGAAATGGAAGATATGCCTAATTCCTTGTCTTTTCTGGCAATTGTGCACAATACTTCAAAATGACTCACAATATCAAAAAAAAAAAAACCCTCATTATGAAGAAGAACAATGTCACCCTTTGGATTTCTGAGAAGGAATTGCAAGAAAGGAAATGAGGAAAAGGGGCAAAGCCAGAAATGCATATCAATTCCTTCCTCTGCTTATAAAGTATGAGAATTAATTCAGGATGTAGTTACTGGTGTGGGTTTTAACACAGTGTCTGTTCACATATGCACAGTATGAGTAGCTCCAAGTATAACCTGGTTGAAGAGCAATTTAATTAATAACACTTAAACTATAAGCTTTCATTTATAGTAAGGCCCTCTGGGGCTTATTTCTTTGCACCACTGCTGGAATAAAAAGGAGACTTAAAACTTGTGTAAATTACTTTATATATAAGGTATACAAAGTGACATGTACAGCAGTTTCACACAAATTCATTTCTGTGTGCATCTGTGGAGGGAGGGAGGGAGGGAGGGAGCTTTTGAGGGATGTCCCTGTGAAGAACAGCTGTATGATTAACAGATTTTTAAGGATATTTTTTCTTGATTTAATTTTTTTCCCCTTTGTATAAAGAAGAACATGGCAAGATTATCTTTCACAGCTATTAGTAAAGATATATTTATACAGATGCTTCTCTAAATTATGAATTCAATCATCATCCCACAGATAAATGGTGAGTCATAAAGGCACATGTTGATTTAATATCTGAGAATAAGATTTTTGAGTCAAAGGACTGTATCACATTAGAAGTGCTGGGCTAGAAATGGTTAGGCTTTGAAACTTAATACTATAGCAAATAAATCTGGCAATGTGTTTTAAAATAGAGAAGAGGGGAAAAAAATAAATTGCAGCCATGAAAGTATCATCAGAGTATTTTTGACCAAATTGCTGCATATTTCAAAGGTGTATTATCAAGGTAGTTTTCCTTTTGAGGGTCAAATGAATAACTTGTTTATCAGTCTAATAAAGAATGTTTTACTGCATGTGAACATATATGCTTTAGATAGAAATCAACAAACACCACCAATTTGAAAAGCTCTGAATTTTGTTTGAAGGTTAAAAAGGTGCAAGAAGCACCAGGACGCAATTATAAAATTTAATTATAAAATATGTTTTAAAGTAAATATTTAAAAGAAGAACAAAAGGTGGGTTTTTTCCTCCCAGAGTGAAATGTACACAATCCTTCTAGAGATGTGGCTTCCCACATTTAGGGCCAAGATTCAGAACAAGATGGCAATATATTTGCATTTGAAATTTCCTTCATGCAAAGTTCTGAAAGCAAGCACAACCATAAGGATAACATCCAAACTGTGCAATTGGAAGTAGGACATGTAAACCACTCTGAAACTGTTAGCTGTGGCTGTCCCACACAAATACAAACGTTAGGAACTGTGCCAATGTAAAGACAGCACCGTACCCATAAGGCCATCTCCTTTTCTTATCGCCCTCCTTAATTCAAAAGCAAGCTAACTCCCAAGCCACAACCCAGACTGTTTTCCTTACTGCCTCACCTCCAGATTTGTTAATCCACAGGTGCTTCACTGATCACCCTCTGAGTTCCTTGTATGCCCAGATGTAGATGCTAAATGGTGGGTGATATCCTCCTATGCTCAACTTCACTGCAGTGCAGCCTAAATTTACAGGCACAAGTCACCAAGGGATTCCTCAGTGAGAGTCAGGATTCAGCCCTGACCTAGAGGTGTTTTGCCCTCTCCTCTGAGTCAGGATGCTCTTACTGGAGTGCCTGGAGGCTGATCTGCACGGTGTGAAAGCCATGGAATTAGCATCCCCCTTTCAAGGACGGAGAATGGCAACTGGGGGTTGTGGCAGGGCTTCAAAGAAACAGCTCTGGTGGGAAAGGTTAATGCTCCATGTGCACTGAGTGAATCCTGCTGTGAGGGAAATCCATCTCTTGCGCAGCCAGTGCGGTCAGGGAGGAGCTACAATACATGGACCAAAAGCCTGTGATGGCTTTCAAAGGCAATTTCCTTTCATCATCTCCATTTCATATTTATGGAGCTCTAGGTACTTTGGGTTAATGAGATACTGAGGAGATCCATGAGGCGAGTTCTAAGCTAGCCACTTAAATTAGCTGGGTTGGGTTCTGCGGTGATAGAACAGGAGCCAAACAGCATCTGTTTTCTGCTTGGTTTTTCTCCCTCTCAAAGAAGAGCTCCTATCAGGAAGTATCCAGTCTGGTAGATCTCTTAGGTTGGAAAGTCACTGTGTATGTGAAATTTTTCTGATTCTATCAAGTAACACCTGGTCCACTCACGGACTGGGGAGCTAAACTTACTGCTAATAGGTGCATTTCAGTGATAGAAACTTGGGAAATTGTTTTGGGTTTTGAGGATTTGGTTTTCAACAGACATTCCGAAAATATTTTGAAAACCTTTTTCTGAAATGGCACCAATTTTCAAGATTCGAGGGCTGCAGTGATTCTAGGCCCAATTTCTAAGGAATTAAATCTCTAAATATGTTGATTAAACTCCTGCAATCTCCAGGATACACTATGATGTATCATTTTATAATCTGTTGTGTGAGAAAGAATATCTGTGTAGTCGTGATCATATTTTTAGGAAGCTTCTCACTTAAAAATTACATTTGTCAGTGATCTTGCTCTGTGAATAGTCATTTTTGAGTGAAAAAGACAGTAATATTTTCTCTTAAGACACAGCAGATTTATTTTTTTAAATTTCAGTAAATTTTCCTTCGTTTTTACATTTCTCTTCATAGTGAATTCATAGTGAAAGGTGATGACCATAGCTCCCTTTGAAATACAAAGAGAAGGTAATAGTTGGTGAGGACTGAAAAATAAAGCAAAAAACATCTGGTTCCAAATAAACAGGATACCTGGAAACCAGCTATGAGAGGTTTATTTTCTGTTCAGTATGGAGAAATATCTCTTAGTCTTAGTTTTATTCAGAGCTTTGGCTTACCTTGATTCAACATAATAAGTAAAACGACACATTTGCTTTTCAAGGAACATTAGAAATTGTTCTAGAAAGGTCTTATTAGTTCTGCTTTTTCGGCTCTCAACAGTGTGACATTATGAACAATGATAGGCTTCACAGACTTAGTAAAATGTGTTATTGTCCTTGCTGACAAGCCCTGGCAAGATGCTGTGTGTGTGTTTTCACGGAGCACAATGTCAAAACTTTCTCACACAAAGCTCGAGGACCTGTACAGAATGAGCTACAGCAGGCAGAGATTAGCAAATTCCCACCGTAGCTGTTTACAGACTTGCAACTTGTGTATTCACTTGTGGGGCGTCACGGCTGTGTACCGAGCGTCCGTAAATCACAGAGCTCCCCGGCCTTGCTATGAAAATATGACAATTCTGCTCGGCACCTGCTCCACCCTCTATTTCTGCCACCTGCCAGAATGACAGCGGGCTATAAACGCCTCCGTGTGCCGAAACCTCAGCTCTGATTCCATGGAATTAAGTGACCTTGGCCAAGATGATATTTTTTGATGTGGAGAGCTTATCCCATTCTTCATGCAAAAGAAGCGGGGCTCTAAACTTGAGTGACAGAAGTCAAATCTTCTTGAGGAGAAATAAAAAAGCACAGAAAAAAAAAACCCTGAAACAAACCAAACAAAAAGCATTGACTTTATTTTAATATTTCTTCTTCAATACGCTGAAGTTTTACCAGGTAATTTCCCGACACAAATATTTATGAATGTCAGACCACGGAGTTTTATAGCATTTGCTCAGAGAATAACATCATTTAATGAATTCTACCATGCACATGGGACTCGGGTCTTTAATGAATAGGTCACTGTGATTTCTAGAGATGGCTGTCACTTTGAGATATGAGAATCATTTCTCTTTAGTGAAGAGGAGCTTGGATATGTGCATATTTAGGCGTTCTTTTTTGCACAACTTCAGACCTCTCAAAAATGATGCAGAGCTGGGGCTAAGATTTAGGAGATTTCAGGTGTTGTATCACTGAGATCCCCAAAGATTAGGAGAGTACACACACACAATTTAAAATAAAAGCAAAAATACCCCCAATTCCTCTGAAAAAACAGTTATTTCTGTTGCTCTTTAAGTTCTGAAGCATCAGTTATATAGTAGTGGGTTTTGTATATTTATTTTGTCATGACTCACTGATGATTATTCATTTCACAAGCTTCACCCTTTGCTGAAATTTAATGTATAAATACAACAAGGCTACCATATAATAAAACTATTTAAATACAGTTAAATCTTTTGCCTCAGAGCACTCTTAAAGTTCTGTATAGGATGAGGGGAATGAGCATCATTACGATGTATAGAGGAACTTGACCTTTATGTTCCAACAATAACTTCATACACAGAGAGATAACCACAAATTACCATCCAAAAATTAACCTTAAAAAAATATCAACTTTATATCAAAAGTGAAAAGTGGTCTTACTTTCTTTGGCACAGACAAAAAATGAGTTTTGATAGTTTTGATACCAGAGAATATTGACATAGTTCTCTTAACCAAGCAGTGGAGGAGGCAAAACCTTGCTATCCATGACTCTCCCCTTGCAAAAAAGAAAAAAGACTTCAATTTCCATGTTAACTGTCCTTTATTTTTTCTTAATTATTATTATTATTATTTTACAGGAAAAAAAACTCATTAAAAAGGATAAAGTAATATATAAAAGCACTTCTAAAATCTAATTTAATAGGCTTCTTGAACTACTAAAAGTAGTGCTTTTATAGAACAGAGAGACAGATGTATTTTCTAAGAAAAGGAAGAGTTTCTTTGTGTACAATGGAAATGAAAATGGCATTATAATCTACAGAATAGACTGTTTTAGTAGAAAAAAAAAGATAAGCTTTATAACATATGGGGCATCACAGGATGAAGAAAAGAAATAAGCAATATCAAGGATTTTGAAGTTAGCATGAAAGCAAAATTCTGGCTTTTTTACCCACTTATTTTTAATTAAGATCTCCCTATTCCTGCTGAATTAAAGGTACTGCAATATAACTGCAACACAGACAAAACTTATATCTGTTGTCTAAAATTCAAATAGTTCAAATTCAGCCTCTTGCAGGGTGAATTTGAAACAAGAGGTGATTTCATATTCAAGGACTTTGTTCCAGAAACATCACCTCTATCCTTCACCAGAAAGGATGCTTGCAAAAATTCAGGTCTTCTCCAACCTATATAATTCTCTGATTCTGTGATTCTGTGACTCTTACCATCTTTTATTCATTTTGAGGCTTTCATCTTTGCACTCTGCACACTTGCACCTATTTTAAGGTGATTGACCTGTGACAGAAAGTTTTATTGCCTGACCCTGCTGTATGACATTAAAATTGCAAATGCTTCTCTATGATGATTTTTCCTTCTAAAAGAAAAGCTTATCTAACATAACCATAACATGTGCAAAATCTGTCTCAAGAACATCTACAGTGCTTTTACATTAATTTTCCCATTTCTAGGCTAGTTTACCTTTTGATATTATTTGGAAAATTAATTGAAAGTTTTAATCAAGGGGTTTGTAGTTATGTAAAATATGTCTCAAGTTTGGAGCCAGTTAATTATATATTTTTTTAATGCAATAAGTTTATAGAATTTGACTATTATATCCTATTTTGGATTTTATAACAATTTAGGTATTTGTATTAAATATGTTGCTTATTGTGAGGCTACTCCACTATTTCTTCTATTGTTATTGAATGGATCCTATATCAGTTTTAAAAATCTCTGATTTATGTACTTCAAATAGTTGTTTAGTCAGATAAATTCTCTTTGTAACTTTTCCAGGTAAAATCAAATAATGGAAAAAAAACCCTCAAACAATCAAATAAATCAAGCGATACTTAAAGTTATTGGAAAAAAAAAGAAATGGTGTCAGAAATTAATATTTACACTTTTGTAATGAAGTGCTCTTAATTTAGCTATCACTGGAAAATGTGTGATGGCAACAAAGCCGAAAATACTAACTTGAGTGTGGATTTCTAGTAAGGAAATAACTGTGAAGAAGACCAATTACTTCAATCCCAACATGCTTGCTTTACAGCTAACACAAACAGCAGGACAACAGCAAGTTATTGCCAAACAGAGCTGGAACAGCCAACTTTGCCCTGAAATAATTTGTTCACTGCTGTCCTTTAGTCTCATGTAAATCTTGAAGTGGCCTATAGAAGACCTTTTAATATTAAAAGTCCTTTAGTGGTAACATGATCAGTAACACTGCTGAGGACTCGTGTTCCTGGGTGTCAATGTGCTTTATAGGTTTGACTACAATGAGGCCACATCTTTTCATTTCTGCATGGGAATGAGTGGATTGTAGCAAATTCCTTGGGTGACTCAGGGCACTAAATCACTCCCTTTCCCATGAAGAATACTATTCAGCTTCTGCCTCCTCTCAGGAAACAACTCACATTTTGTGGAAGAGCTTTTTATTCAAATAAACACCAAACTATAAACTGGCTTTCCAAAAAGGATGCTCTCTTAAAGTGGCAGTGACATCCTGTGCCTTAATCCACTCCCCTGACTCAAGCAATAAAGTGACAAATGAAATCAGTGACTGTTGAGAAATAACCATGTTCAGTTCAACTGGATACACACACACTCTTCACTTGAACAAATCTATCCTTTAGAAAAGTAACATTTAAAGTTACAGTGCCAGTCTGCCAATTGTAAAACAAAACAGCAAGAAAAAGCCCACCAACAAAAAAAAAAAAAAAAAAAACCAAGAAAACTTTTAAAACATAAGACTAGAGAATAAATAATAGATAACATTGACAGTTGATCAGCTGATATACCATATTAGTTCCACAGAAGCAGCTGAAAATGTGCTTCTGAGCTTGTCAGATGCATTTCTGTTCACAAACCCCATCATAATATTCTATGGTAATGGTTCTAAATATTATTGGAAGCCACATTATTATAGCTTCTGCTGTGGAATACTGCAGTATTTGTTAATAATAAGAGTTAAGTCTAAACTTCCCTCCAGTGTGTTTATGTTTCCAAAAGCTAATCAATACTTGCTTTACTTACTCTATTGAGTTTCAGCACATTAATTAATGTATTCCTCAGTTATCATAACAGACCTCTTCACTGGATCAAAGAGAAGAGTTTGAAATTGGTTTTGTTAACAATGAATTAATTTTTCCCTTTTTTCTTATGACCTTACCCAAGGAGAACAGAAGTGTAAAATGCTTCCAGATCAGAACAGTAGTTTTATAAATGCATATAGACCAGGAAAAAAACTATCTATCTTGATCTTTGCTTTACATTTCATATTAATAGATTAGATCACAATTTTTTAAAATGGTCTAATCCAGAGAGAATAAAGTCTCTTGATTAAAATTAACTTCTCTAAATATTTTTATTAAAAAATTGCATGGTGTGTGGCTACTGTTTTAGTACTGACAACTAAAACATACTAAACATATTGACAACTAAAAAACATACATCAGTCAGAAATTTAATGCTTGTATGGTTTAACATTCAACACATTGATGATTTCTAACATTTCCGTTTCCTGAATTATTGTTTTATGAATTAAAAACACTTTTTCTTGACTACACACATATAATGTGGCAGCAGAAGTCACTACTACAGGTTTATGAACTGGGATATAGTTGTAAATCAATATTGAAAATCATGGCAGTTTGCCACATTAATTTGAGAGCCAGACAGGATTTGCTGTTTCTTAAAGCAGTTCATGCCTTGATTTCAAGAAGAAAAAAAAAAAAATTAAAAAGAAGAAAGTCTGGTCTCTTTCATGAGCCATATTGGCACTGGATTGTCTGGCAGTAGCTGATGTTGGGGGGATATTTATTTTAGACACGTGTTGGCAGAGCCCCTATGGGGCAGCTGTAGCCAGAGGAGAACTGGAGGAAGGCTGTTTATTTTAAGGATCTCTTCTTTCAGCAGTGTCTTTCTCCATCTCTTCACATGGGAGCTGCCAAGGCAGGCTGCAGAGAGTCACAATTGCTGGGAAGAACCGTCGGCTGCAATGAAATCAGAGGTTTCTGCCATAGGCAGGTGCTACCAGATTTTCATCCTGAATGCAATTGATCTGCTGACTGATATCACAGGCAAATCAAATTATTGAAATGGAAAGTATGGCAGAACCCCTTCTCTGTAAACCTATTATGTTGAATGACTCTGTACATAAACTTGAAAATCTAGGGTGTTTTGCAAGTTTCAGTTAACTGGATTTCCCTCTACCCATTTTTAGCATATTCAGGGTATAAAAATGCTAATTTTCACACTCCTGAGCATCATGTAGAGAAAATGAGAGGATGGAGTTCTCAGATGAAGCACCCAAACAGGATATTACCTTTCAAGAAATCTTTGTAAAACCATTTCTAATTTTTCCTTTTGGCGTCTCTGTTTCTGACTGTCCTGCTAGGCAAAACAAACCAATGCTAAACTTACAAAAAAAGTTTATTTTTTCAGTAAGTTTCTGTGTAACTGAAAACCTCTGTTTCAGAAGATTCCTTTCAGATATCAAGACAGTACTCCAATCCACTGTTTCTCTTTTTCTTGTGCTATGCAGCCTCCATTAGGATGCCTCATCTACTCACGGAATCACTGAGTTTACCACCTATGATTCATTACTCAAATATGACAAAAGTTTGCTAAATTTACACTGCTCCTACTTTTCCTGTTTTGGATCTTCTGAAAAATCCCTATTATTTGAATTAGTAGAAAAGCTTTTAAGAAAGTATTCAACTCCATTATAATTCCAGAAGGTTCAAGTACCAGAACGTCTACACTTTCCACTTTAGAAATGAGTTTGAAACACCTATTTCTATCAGGCCACTGTCCAAAACAGACAAGGAACACTGCAAACAATGTTTTCTAAAATAGATTGCTGAAACATTCTTATAAAAAAGGCTCACATTTCCTTTTCAATGGCAAAATTGTCTGTAGGAGACAAAGTACCAAGGTTAAATTTGCTGTGTTCTCCTTTGTTCAGCACTGACGTGGGCACATTGTCTGTACCTAATGAAAAACCAGGAAAACAGCTGCCTTTGTGGTGTCCCTGTAAGTGAGGTTGCCATTTTTATCTAATCTGGATCGACCCAGGATCAAACCCTTCCCTTACTGGAATCTGGAATTTACCCCTTACTGGGACCTGGAATTTGCTTTGAGAGAAATAGACCTCCCTTTCGCCAAAATAATGCAATTTTTATATTATAAAAAAACATATAATACAATGCAGCTCTACTGCATTTCAAAACCTGCACATATCAACATTCTAAAAAACCCCAAACAATAGAAGACAAAGCTCTGAATGTCTAATGAGTCATTATAATGAATGTCATTAACTACAAATTAAACAGCATGCAGTACATCCTGATTTTTCTCTTCTGAATCACAAGAACTGAAAAATTAACGATTGCTGTTTTGTTCCTCTTTTCCTTTGTGTTTCTTAGAATTTTCTAACTGTTTTTCTCTTTGGTAAGTCACGGTTATTTCCATAATACAAAAGATATTTAACTAAGGAAAGTCCACAGCTTTGAACAGAGTATACAGCTGAATGTCACTCAATAATAAAACAAGATTAACCTAAGGAGCTGCATTTATCTGTTTAGCCATGTGACTGAGAATTAGTTTATTCCCAAATGAAATGGGTACATGACAGTATTGCCATACTGACTTGAAAGCTTGGACAATGAAGGTTTAATTGCTTTCAGTGCTGGAAAATGCAACTTAGGAACAGAAATTAGGGTATTTTGAACATATAAAGAAAATATGCAGTTACTTTAAAGGCCATTGCAATTTTTTGCATATATTGAGTTTTCTTAGCTTACAGAAAAGACAAGGAATCTGTATAAAGCTCTCTTATATTTCTCACTTTTGGGACTAAGGTAAATGAATATATTTCTACAAAAGGAATACTGTGATTTGAGACACAACTTGTCCAAATCCGAAACCTAGTATTTGCTACAAATCCAGGTTGCTGTTTCTACATGTAACTCTGCTGCCTTTTTGCTGTTGTGGCTAAATATATATATATATATGAGAATTATATTTACTTTTGATAAATTAACACCAAATAGTTTTCACAAGCAAACCTAAGCACACTGGTTGTCTATTACTCTGCTCTTTTGCCATAACAATGTAAGAATAGCTGTAATGAGTCAAATGACAGTTCAATTTAGTGCATTATCTCTCTCTGAAAATTGCATTACAGAATGTCCTGGGAAGAATATAGGCTGGTCCTAGGAACATCCCAGATATCTTTGAGAAAGAGATGATGATGTGACCTAGTCTCTCTTATCAACCTAATTTTTTTCCATAGCCAAAATAACTGTGATGCCATGGCATAGACAGGAAGCTTTGCTCCATCCAGCCAATTCCCAGGCAGAATAAAAACAGGACTAAGTATGCAATTCAATGCCATATGCTGCATCCATCCCTAGTGAAGAAAACTACAATGCAGTTTTGAATTGTAAGTTTGAGAAACAAACTTGTGTCTCTTCACTGTTTTCCTGTATCTTTCTAGGATAGGTTGGAGGGGAAAAAAAAAGAAAGAAAGAAAAAAAGAAAAAATTAAATAAAGGCTGAAATAGGAAGGACTTCACAGCTGCATGATATGATGGCCTCACCACCATAGCATGGATATCATGATCACCTGGGTTTTGGGCTGAAGACTTGATGATGGGCTGCACAAATTCAGTAGCAATCATTACCCTGGTCATGCAGCATCCTGCCCTGAAAGCTTTAAATGAGTTAATTCTCTCCATGCTTCTTTGTTTAAACCATTGAGGAATAATGAAATAAATAATTGGACAAAAAAGCCCAAACAAATCCTCTCTCCTCTTAAAGCATATGTTTCTGGAATCTGTGTTTGCCATCCAAGTCATGTCTCATGAATAAGTCATAGGGATACCATAAGATGTTTGCCACCCAGATTGTGCATTACACAGCTAGATCTTAAATTTCCTTGTCACCTCTGCAATTTTTTCTGTATAAACTTTCTTATATCTAGAGCTCAATTCTTTGTGTAAAGGTTTTTACAACCAGGTTAATTTATGTGTAGTTTAGTGGGATATGTGGTACTACCAGTGAATTATTTGGAAAAAGGCTGCCTTAAAAGAAACCCTTCCAAAAAATTCTGTCACATCTCCTCTTATTTATGAGACTATTTTCATAACTTTTAAATGGCTCATGTTAGACAGAATAAATTGCCCCCTACTCCAGTAAAACTTTCCTGAAAATTCAGAGATTTTTTCTCTTGGTATTCTAACATGCTTCCAGCATGTGTTTAGGAAAATTATACCCAAGCAATGGGAAGCTCAGCTCTCTGTCCACAGACATCAAAACCACTGATCACTGATTTCTAAAGACACCTTTTAAAACACCAGGGCAAAGCCAGTGCTAATGGCTCTAGGGGGTGGTCTTGTTTGGGTGTATTGCCAGAAAATCTTAAATACCAACACAACCCATGACAGCAAGAAGAACAGACCTTCCATGTGCACACTTGCAGATCTGTCTGTCCTGGAAAGACTGTCAAAAATCCCCATAGAGCTGGGCAAGCTCCAGGGAGCCCAGGTGGAGGAGAGCCACACAGACATCGGTGTGAAATGGAGAAACATCATCCTTTTTCTTCTGCTGGGGATTATTCAGCTCCTTTGTGTGGCTGCTGACACTGTATACTACTTAGTCCCTGCTTTTTCTGCTTAAGGTTTAGTCCGGAGTTTGGCAAACTGCTATGGAGTTCAACGGCATAGGAATAAACTCAGCTGGTAAGAGAAGCCTTGGGGCCGTGACTGACAAGCGCCCCATGGCAACTTTGTGTGGATACAGAACCACAAGTACAAGCACTTCCTCAGTCCCCTCAGCAACATTTTACGACATTTTTACCCCAAGTTGGCATCTCAG